>NW_027069631.1:1033843-1197449 GCF_002906115.3 Quercus suber | reverse complement strand
AAAAAAAAAAAAGAAAAAAAAAAAAAAAAAAAAAAAAAAAAAAAAAAAAAAAATCTGCACGAGGTTCGATCGATCGAGTCTAATTTTCGATCGATCAACCCTTGTAAATTTACACCAATAAATCTAGCAGTACACTTTATTCCAACTTTACAAATAAACACATTTTGAGTAGCCTAAATCTAGACTTTAAGTTTTGATCATGGTTTGCCAACATTACACATTGAAGTTCTAATACATTTACATCCTAAAGTCTTAGAACCTAACAATATCAATATGGTGCAATATGTTGAAGGGTGGTGGGTAGACTCTGGTGCTAATAGGCATGCCTGCAATGATAAAGATTGGTTCAAGTTGTACACTCCCTTTAAAGAAGAAAAAACAATTATGCTTGATGATTCTAGCAAAACCAAGTATCTTTGGAGTGATGAGGTCGAGTTGAAATTCACTTCTAGTCGTGTGCTAAAATTGAAAGATGTGCTTTGAACTCCGTCCATGAGGAAGAATTTTGAAAGCTCGAAAATGTGTTGAAAACACAAGATCTGTTTAAACTCCCAAATAAAAGTTACAGCTCAATTAATTTTACACTAACTTAATACTAAGTGCGAAAAAGTGTAAATGCAAGCGGATAAACAAACAAGCTACTCTAATCCATAATCATAACAGCATAGCACTAAAATAGAATGTAAAAGAGTAGGGAAGAAGAATGCAAACACAAGATAACATGCCGATGTGTTATTGAAGAGGAAACCGAAGAACTCAGTGAAAAACCTCTCCGCCGCCCTCCAAGCGGTAATCAATCCACTAGACAATCAGTTGCGATATATGGGTTAGCAAGAGACCCTCCAAGTCTAATCTACCCGATGTACCTAAGCCCTCCAAGCTCCTACTCCAATAAGGCTTCTTCGAACCGTGTCTTGTCTAGCTCTTCGGATTTCGCAACAAGCTCCATGTTGTATCTACCATCCTTGGTTTCTTCCAATACTTCTTAGTAGCTCCAAAACCTCACTTGACACTCTGAAATGGTGCAGTAAGTATTTGGGCTATCTACCTCTCAATGGTATGGCAATGGAGAGGTAGAAGTTTTTTCTCTGAAGCACTCCTCAACATTTGTGGGTAATGTGGGTATATGTAATATGGGTACAGAAAGTGTGTATCAGATAGCACAATCTGGCAAAACAGAATGTTTCGCAGGAAGGCCTTATCTACGAGTTACTCGCGAAATACAGCTGTCTCCATCCTGTCCTGACTCTTTGCATTCCAGCATGTGCAGGTTACATGGCTCACTTCACAGGATGCTTACTCGCTATACAAAGTAAAACTAGATGATTCATTTTCAGGTGGAAATGGGGTTTATGCTATAAAAAGGAAATGAATTCCAACTCGAACAATTATCGTGATTAGCACGACAAAAACATTTATCCATGTGCTCCTGGAGTTGTATTCTATGGCCGAGGTGCTTTGCCTATCTATTGGTATGTATATTTTCTATCACGCTAACAATAATATTAAATTCTTTATATTTATGCATTTCAATTATTTTCTCATCTTATATTCAATTTTATCCTAAGTTTAAACTTCTATAAAAGTTTTATGTTTAGTTGTTAACAAAACATCAAAATGAATTCCTTTTCTAGCATAATTCAAATACAAGTTCATAAGTTATGCATTCTTCAAAAGAAATCCAAGCAACTGATTCTTTTAAAAAATAGGTGCAACCTACTTTTGCTACTACCCTAAGACTTGTATGCATCCTTTGTTTCCTGCTTGAGAAGATTTTATTATTGATTAATTCATTGTTGCATGCCATAATCCAAACAACTTTCTGTACTGACGCTTTCAACAGGAACTACAATTATGAAGAAGTCAGTAAAGATCTAAAAGTGGATTTTTTGAACCATCCAATATATATATTGAACAAAATGCTACCCTTGGCTTCCAAGTTGCAATTTGGAGGTGGATGACACCAATTATGGAGCATCAACCTTCAGCACCTGATGTCTTTACTAGTTCTGGTTTTGGAGCTACCATAAATGTGCTTTATAGAGATCTTGTTTGCGGTCAAAGTGATAATGAGTTCATGAACAACATCATATCCCATTACCTATATTACCTTGATCTTATGGGTGTTGGTCGAGAAGAAGCAAGGCCTCATGAAGAGCTCAGCTGTGCTAAGCTGCTTTCAATTCAACCTATTCCTTATCTCCTTATCTCCTTGATCTTTCTTTAACTAATCCGTTTTTTTCTAAGGTAATGCATTAATATGGTCCTACGAACATATATATAAGTAACCAAAGGAAAAGTTCAAACATGAAGAGGGAGTAAGAGCTTTTATCATATGTTCGTATGTCTTTGTGTGCAGGTAAACTTGCTTAGACAGTAAAATTTTGCATTAATTTGCAGCTACCTTTTGCTAGTGTTGTTTAACCTTTGAGATATTTTTGTTTTGGTTTATTGTTATATATTGTGTAATTATTTAGAGTGGATTGTCTACAAACCTCTCTATGTTCGTATAATATGTATTTTATTGGTAAAATCTTGGAATGTATATATCCGACCTTTTCGCTCCCTTTGTTTATATCAAGCATAACTTAAAACAAAAAAAACAAAAAAACAAAAAAAAACATTTATGTTGTTTGATAGTGTAATAGCATGTTTTATAGTATCACATATCTATGATTCGAATCTCACCTCATGCAAAGTCATAAATTATTTTCTAAGAGCTTAGCCCAAAAATATCTATAATTTTTAAAACTACAAAATAGTAAACACAAAGTTTGTGTATAATTTATTCTTAACCCATATATTTAACATAATTTATTCTATATTATGTGATCTTGCGTATATAAATTTTTTTTATTAATTAAGTCAATTATACTTACATATAGTTTAAGACAAAATATTTATTTCATTAAGTCAAGTGTAATGACTTCCCAAAGTATATTAATCATAGTTTTTCTTTAAAATTTAATCCATATTTAAAAAAAAAAATTAAAGATTACACGTTAGACGATAATAATAGTTTCTAGAAAACATGAAATGTTTGCAATTCAATAAATTTCGAATAGATAAATATTAAATGTCAATTTTGTATGCCTTTAAACATACAAATAATATAATAGAAGATAAATATAATAATCGTGAATTAAAAAAAAAATTGTTTTGTTTATGGATATTTCAAGTTAGAAGTACATGTCCTAAACTTTTAACCATAAAAGTCACAACGTATTTTTTTCTAATGAAAAATGTTTAAATTTTTTTATACAATCCTATATCCCTAATGATCTATATACAAAATGAACGAGAAGTGCTATAACTGTTAGTGGTGGGTAAAAGAATAATGTTAGTTGTGTATCCAGATAAGAACCAATTACGTATTATTACTTAAGATTGATGTGAAAATGTTATAAAAATATTATGCACATAACATTTCTAAAAAATAATAAGAGGCTTTTTTTTTTAGTAGAAGAAGAGTATTTACTTACAAGATCTAAGATTTATAATTCATGTACTTTTCGAAACATATACTATATATATATATATATATTTGAATATTAAAATAATTAAAAAATGAGACATTTTTACTTTTGCAACATTACTTTGAAGGAAGTTTTGCAATAATTTAAATAAACAAAAATACAAAAGGGGTTATTAAATAAAATCTACACATTCCTTAAATTTCCTTATTAAACTAAAGGAGGAGAGTAAAACTTTACCCCCCTTTTACCGCTAATCTCCACCTCTCCCTCTCGAACTATGTACTTATCAAAAAGTTTAAATATAATATAATAATAATAATAATAATAATAATAATAATAATAATAATAATAAAGCATTATTATTAGCAAAATAGAAGGTGTCTTAAATTCTTAATAAAACGGTATATGTGTATATATTCTTGGAATTTTCAAAATGATGGGGACAAAAATAGGCATATAGCATTGAGGGAAACTTTTGGAATTTTATTCCTGAGAATTTTCTAAATTTACTGTTGAGACAAGTTTTTTGAAATATGAATAGTTTTGAGAATTTTTTAAGATCCGAGAAACTGACAAAATTAAACATAAAGTGGTTTCATTTAAATATTGGACCATTTAAAAAATATCATCCTCCCACTCTCTTTATTTCTTAAAAAAAAAAAAAAAAAAAAAGTCAAACACAAAAACTTACCCTCTAAGTTTTACCACTTTTCATTTTAATTTTCTAAGTTTAGTTTTTATTATTTCAGTCCTCTAAATTTCATTTTTTTTTAATTAAGTTATTTGTGGTGAATAATCCATTAGCTTCTGTTGTTATCTTTTATCAATTATTTAATTTATTATTTATTTATTAATTTTAAGAAAATGTTAATTAAAAAAAAAAACCTGAAATTGGATTAATTGACTTCGTATTTGGTCCTTGGAGATTAAAATTGAAAGAACAAAATTGAATCCCTATAGTGAGAGACTGAGAGGGAGAAAGAATGGAAAAAAGAGAAAGAGAAAATAGCCTGGTCTAACACAGCAAGAGTTAGATCTAGGCAACTACAAAACATGCAAGCTTTCTTGAAACTTGAGAGTAAACAAGAAATTTAAATTACAATCACATATCATCATATTGCACAAATCATTAACCAAGCAATTGAAGGAGGAAAATCAACAATCAAATTGACCGCGTTCCCAATAGCTCCACTTGAAATAAAATGTCAAATCTTCACTTCTAATGCCTAAAAGATATATACATAGATACCACCTCACCATGAGAAAATTGCTACGTGAATCTGATGCCTAAGATACCGACTCTACTACTACTAAATGAATTGAGAAAGCCACTTGAAACCATCTAGATATTGCTTGGAATAGTATGATTCAGCCACAAAAACCTCAAGGGGATGGACATTTGCTGCCAGTTTTACATTTGGTCCATTTGGATACAATTTATTGTTGCTTATTGTTGCTGAAAACTAATTGTTGCTAAAAACAATGTAGCAAAATAATTTTTAAATATATAAATAGTACTGGTGGGACCCATTTTTAATGTTTTTTAATTAGTGAACAGTATTGCTACAATGCGTAAATAGTGTGCTACAGTACATGAACAGTAATAATTGTCTCCAGCACAGTAATTTTACTGTTCATGCATTAAAAAAAAAAAAAATTTCCGAAACGTGAATTCTAAAAACACAACGCAACTTTTAATGTTATCCAAACCGGCTTATTACCCTTCCCGGTGGTGACATTGGTCAGGTGGAGCAAGGAACAACAGTCATTTTTTGAGCAAGTAGATACATCTCTTGTTGCACCCAAAATAAGACGCCCTTTCTTCATCTAATTTCTAGTTTTTTTTTTTTTTTTTTAAATTAACGTTTTCTTAAAATTAAAAATAATAACTTTTAATTTTAATTTTAACAACAATAGCTAACAGATGGTTAACAGATGACTTAATTAAGAAAAAAAAAATCTTAGAAGACTAAAATGATGAAATCCAAATTAGAGGACTGAAATGAAAAATTGTAAAATTAGATGGTGAATTTTGTATTTTGGCCAAAAAAAATTTTATTAGCTAAATAAAAGGCAATATTAGGTATTTAATATTATAAATTGTTATTAAAATGTCTTTTTTATATGGATGTATCACTAACATCATTTTTGTTTTGTATCAATTAAAACAAGTAATATCAATCATGGTAAAAAAATAAAAATTCCAAATAAAAATTATGAAAGTTTTTTTTAACTCTAGATCAATTTTTTGAACAACAAATTAAGTAATACTACATCTATAATAATTTCAAAATAAGTTCTAGATCTCAATTGTTATTAATAAGTAAAAAAATAATATCAATGATAAGTTCAAATTAAAATCAATAATAACTCATCACTTATATTCTCTTGTGAAAATATTGCGATCTTAACATTACTCATAAAATAAAAAAAAAAAAAAAAAAAGAAGTCATTTGATATTTGCAATACACGTTAATGGTTGTTGCATGCATTATTTGCATGATCGGTCAAGTACGCATGGCAGTGACGTCATGTGAATATACCAATTCCTCTTTCTTTTTGTGCCCCACTGGAAAAGCATCAAACCACTTTTAAATAAAATATTTACCATCCCCAAATCTTCCAATAGAAAAGAAATATAATCTTTTCCTCCTCCTCCTCTTCTTCTTCTTCTTCTCCTCTCTCTCTCTCTCTCTCTCTCTCTCTCTCTCTCTCTCTCTCTCCTTTTGTAATTAATTAATTTTTGAATAAATTATAATTTTAATTTATACTTTAGAGCTTGTCTTAAAACTAAAGCAAAATCCTTTGTTGTCATAAGTTTTGATTCTTTAGAATTAAATCTTACAGTTTCAACAATATCTCAAAGCTATTAATATCAACAACAACAAAAAGAGTAAAATAAAATGATGCCACGCGACTTGGATTAAATAATGTTCATGTAAATATTAATCATATGTATTGAAATAATTACTTGGGACTGTTTTATTTAAATATTTTCTATTAATAATGTCACTCTAACAAGATGCCAAGTTTTTATTGTATCGCATATGATTCACGTGTTTACTTATATTCCTTTTCGGAGAAACAATTCTACGTTCACACAAACTTTCGTCACAATAACAAGAAGCCAAGTTTTTATTGGTAGAGAAAGTGATTTTGAAGGTGCATTCAGATTAACGCAGTAAATACTTATCCATTCGATCAATACTTTTTGTGAAAAGGCTCCCGACACCAGACAGATGACTTGCACCGTTGCGCACACTTCACTTGACTGTCTTTTCTTTTCTTTACTTTTCCTTCTTTCACATGCACCCAGACCAGGTATAAATATACAGGGAAGGTACACACCTCTCTCCAAACTCCACCCTGATCCCTTTTTGTTAATGTTACGTGCAAAAATGGAGTATAAATGTTCTGTAATCTTGACAAAGGCATTGATATTATCTGTGCTTGTTAATTGTGTCCACTCTGCCGCTGCAGCTGCGTGTTATAAGTGTAATACGCCGCCGTGTGTTATGTGTAATACTCCGTGCCCACGACGTGCATATAGTCGAATGGGCTGTACTAACTGCAACAAAGGATGCTGTGCTGGGGTCATTAATGACAATTTCCAGAACGACCAGTTTAAGAATAATAGCTGTTATGACTGCCGCACCGCTAAAAATCGATGCTGTGATGGGGTCATTAATGACTATTTCCAGAACGACCAGTTTGAGAACTTGTTCTCAAACCGGGACTCCCTTGAGGCCCATGCAAAGGGCTTTTGGGACTACCACTCTTTTATCGCTGCCTCTGCTCACTACCAGCCCTACGGCTTTGGTACTACCTACATCAACTCCACCTTCTTTGGAACCAAAGAAGTCGCAGCTTTTCTTGCCCATGTTGGCACCAGAACCTCCTGTGAGTACTTCATAGTTTCTGTCTAGGGAAATTTAAATTTAAGTTTATGTGTGTGTGAGAGGAAGGACTTCTTTCTTGTCTGGTTTTGATTTCATATGTGAGGGTTTAAATTTTGTTGACGTTTGATCATACTGTGTTTGAACTTTGAAGACTCATTTTATTGCAGTTCTATGGACTGATTGGATTGGATCTTTTTCAATTTGAATAAATCTTAAGATATGATTAAATCTCTTTTTACTAATTATCCTATTGAAGAATTGTTTGCGTAATTAAAATTAAAAATGAGCTATGGTCAATGACCCTTTGTTCGCTCACTTGCTGTACAAAGTAAAACTGGATGATACTTTTTTTCAGGTGGAAATAAAGTGGCCAGTAAGGAGCCATTAGAATGGGGTTTATGCTATAATAAGGAAATGAATTCCAACTCAAATACTTATTGTGATGAGCATGACAAAAACATTTATCCCTGTGCTCCTGGAGTTGCATACTATGGCCGGGGTGCTTTGCCTATTTATTGGTATGTATCTTTTCTATAACGCTAACAGTCTTTATATTTATGCATTTGAATTATTTTCTCGTCTTATATTATTCAATTTAATCTCAAGTTGAAATTTCTATAGAATTTTTATGTTTAGTAGTTAATAAAACATCAAAATGAGTACCTTTTCTAGCATAATTCAAATAAGAGTACATAAGTCATGCATTCTTCAAATGAAATTCAAGTAATTAAGTATTGAAAAAAGAAATGTGCAGCCTACTTTTTATATTACCCTAATATTTGTATGTATCTTTTGTTTCCTATCAGAGAAGATTTTATTATTGATCAATTCATTGTTGCATGCCACAATCCAAACTTTCTTTATTGATGCTTTTAATAGGAACTACAATTATGGAGAAGCCAGTAAAGATCTAAAGGTGGATTTGTTGAACCATCCAGAATACATTGAACAAAATGCTACCCTTAGCTTCCAAGTTGCAATTTGGAGGTGGATGACACCAATTATGGAGCATCAACCTTCAGCACATGATGTCTTTACTGGCTACTGGAAACCCACAAAGAATGACTCTCTCGCCAAGCGAGTTTCTGGTTTTGGAGCTACCATAAATGTGCTTTATGGAGACCTTGTTTGTGGTCAAGGTGATAATGAGTTCATGAACAACATCATATCCCATTACCTATATTACCTTGATCTTATGGGTGTTGGTCGTGAAGAAGCAGGGCCTCATGAAGTGCTCAGTTGTGCTGAGCAAGTTGCTTTCAATCCAACCCCTTCCTCGTCTCCTTGATCTTTCTTTAACTAATCCTTTTCTTTATAAAGTAATGCATTAATATGGTTCTACGAACATATATACTAAGTAACCGAAGGAAAAGTTCAAACATGAAGGAGTAAGAGCTTTTATAATCTGCTTGTATGTTTTTGTGTGAAGCTAAACTTGCTTAGACAATAAAAGTTTGTATGGATTGGCAGCTGCCTTTTGCTAGTGTTATTTAACCTTTGAAATATTTTTGTTTTGGTTATTGTTATTGTGTAATTATTTAGAGTGGATTGTATAATATGTATGTTATTAGTAAAATCTTGGAATGTATCCCTCTTTTTTGCCTCCTTTGTTTATATCAAGCATAACGTACAAAAAATGAGCATTTATGTTGGTCTATAACTGTAACATACTTGAGGGCTTTTTTTATTTTATTTTTTATTTTTTATTTTTTTTTGAGGGTCTTAAGTGATAAGTCAATGTTAGTGAGATATTTTATAGTGTCACGTGTCTTTGGTTCAAATCTCAGTTCTAGTAAAGTCATAAATTATTTTTCTAGGGGTTCAACCTAAAATTATCAATAATTTTCAAATCCACAAAATAGTACACACAATTTGTGTATAATTCATTCTTTGCCCATTTATTTGACATAGTTTATTATATACATTATGTTCTTGTGTATATATATATATATATATATAAAATAGATAGTTACATATAATTTAAGAAAAAATATTTTCTTTCATTAAGTCAAGTCTAATGAATTCCCAAAGTGTATTAATCATAGTTAATTTTCTTTAAAATTTAATCCATATTTTCTTTTGTTAAATGAATTAAATATTACTCATTAGACTATAATAATAGTTTCTAGAAAACTGGAAATGTATGCAAATCAATTAGTTTTGAATAGATTAAATGTCAATTTTGTATATATGCCCTAAAACATACAATATAATATATTAGAAGATAAATATAATAATAATTTATGAAATTTTCTTCTTTCGTTTATAGATATTACAAAGTAGAAGCACATGTCCTAAATTTTTATCCATAAAAGCCACAACATATTTTCTTCTAGTGAAAAGATTTTTAATTTTTTTTATACAATCCTATATCCCTAATTCTATATATACAGAATGAATGAGAAATGTTACATTCACAATATTTTCTTAAGTGACAAAGTGTTAGTAGTGGGTAAAAAAGTTATGTCAATGGTATATCCAAATGAGAACCAGTAACATATTGCCACCTAAGATTGGTGTGAAAAATATTGTGAAAGTATTATGAACATAACATTTTTCAATATGAATAAAAGTTTGAAGAATAGCATTTACTTACAAGATTTAAGATTTATTGAGTAATTTAACCAACAAAATTGAATATTAAAATAATTAAAAAATGAGACATTTTTACTTTTGCAACATTACTTCGAAGGAATTTTTGCAATAATTTAAGTAAATAAAAATATGAAGGGTTTATTTAACAAAATCTACACATACCTTAAATTTTTTTTCTTATTAAACTAAAAGAGGTGGGGGAAAATTTTAAAAGTCAAGTGGGGCTATGGCCCCCCTCCCCCATTTCTCCGCTAATCTCCACCCTCCCTCTCCCCACTATCTACCTATCACAAATTTTGACATATCACAAATATATATATATATATATATAATTAGCTAATAAATAAAAGGCATCTTAAATTCTTAATAAAACGCTTATATGTGTATTTATTCTTGAAATCTTATAAAATGATGGGAACAAAAATAGGCATATATCATTGAGGGAAGCTTTTGGAATTTTCTTCATGAGCATTTTCTAAAATTCCCGACAAGTTTTGAAATATGAATAGTTTTGTTAATTTTTTAATATCTTAGAAACTGACCAAATTTCCCTTAAAAAATAAAGTTGTTAATTTCATTTTAATATTGGACCAAGAAAAAATATCATCCTCCCACTCTTTCGTGTGAGTTTATTTCTTAAAAAAACCATTATTAGCTAAATAAAAACATCATTACTTATAAAATAATTATTAAAAAAAAAAATATATGTCATATCAATGGTTGTTAAGTGTATTATTTGCATGACCGGTCAAGTACGCATGTTAGTGATGTCACGTGAGTATTGGCTGGCCCTTGTTTTTGTTTTCTTTTACTACATTTTATATCCTTTGTTAGGTTATAAAGATTTAGATTTAAATATTTAGAATCATGTTTTTAATTGTGTTAGTAAATCGAGAATAAAACATATCTAGTTTAAGTTTTTAGGCAATGTTTAAAAGTGGTTGTTTCAAAGTTCAAGTCCAGCTAAAAATTTAAACCTTCAACTACGTTTTCAAGGCTTTTAGAGACTTTGGAGGTGCTCTTGTAAGACCACCAAAAAGGTATTGTGCCTTCCTCTTTCAAAATCACTACCAGAAATTATTCTCATATCATTAGATCCCTTAAAACATAAGTTGTTTAACCTAATTATTTAGCTAAGTAATTACTTAGATATATTATTCAATTCTAGATTAACACAATAAAATCATATTATGTAAATAATGCAGAAAAGTAAAGAACAAACGATTTGATAACCCAGGAAAATTAAATAAGCAAAAAACCTAGGGAGGATTTAACCTATGGAGGATTTAACCTAGCTATCCTCAAGGTAAAACAGATCCACTATTAAAGAATTGAAGTTTGTACAATAAGACTTAGACCACTGACATCCCATTGCTACCTCGAGTAGAGAACTTACAACCACGACCACGTGACAGCTCCGAGTCCACGGACTACTTCTTTCCTTAATCCACTGCAACCACAAGTACTCCCACTTGTGACTTTGAGACACCTCTCAAAGGTTTCAAATCTTCTTGAAATTTGTTAGGACATATGTGATTCACTTGTTAGGAACATATGTTACTATTTTATGTAATTGACAAATCTTTTGACAAAACACACTTTACTTGTAATTTGGTAAATCTAGAATGTATTTGATACTTCAAGAAACCTTGTTTCAAGTTCAAGTGTTAAAACCATGCAAGTTTGTCCAAGATTCAAGTGTGAAAAGTGTTGTTCATTAAAGCTTAACAGCTAGCATCTATCGAGACCTATGAGCTGTTCCAGCCTATGGCTCGACAGCAGCTCGACAGATAGGTATCTGTCAAGGTTTATGAAAAACAGAGTTTCAGTTCTGTTTTGACTCCAATCCGTGATTGTATATTTAGGCTTTCTTTTCTCACAACCCTAGACATATAAAATGATTATTTTAAGGGTCGTCAAAGGTGAAACAAGTTGCACAAGTGTTGTATAAATTTTGTTCAGGCAAATTGTGACCAAAGATAGAATTTTTCCTAGTTCATCTTGAACGATTTTAGACCCCTTAAACCAAGCAGATTAACCTAGTTAATTAGCCAAATGATTACTTAGTCAATTTAAGCAATTCTAGGTTATCACAAACATACAATCATATCAAAAGAATAAAGCAGCGGAATAATAAATAATACAAGATATGATCACCCAGGAAACCACCCGGTAAAAACCTGGGGAGAATTTGATGTAGCTATCCTCAAGGTAAACCTGAATCCACTATGCGAAAGAATTGAAGTTCATACAAAAGGACTTACAAGCTCCCCGCTTGACTTTCTAATGCTACCCACCAGTAGAACTTACTGACACGACGACATGCAAGTTTCGAATCCACGGACTCCTTTCTTGAATTCTCCAATCAACTACAAGCACCCACGCTTATTATTCTTTAAGCTCCAATGGCAGCAATCAAGTTAATCATCAAGATGTTGATACTATCTCTACCTTGAAAACCCTAAACTTAAACCCTAAACTTTGTGTAAAGGAAAGTTTCTCTAGATCTCACAAGAGATTTACACAAAACAGAAAAGTATGAGCAACAATACAACATGAGCAACTCTAAAAACGTGGCTAGGGTTTTTCTTTATATACCTAGGGTAAAAATAGAAAACACAAAATGTTTAATGAGTTAGGGCTGAGCTGGAATATTCTACAAAAAAACATTCTGCCTGAGATTCGATCGATCGAGTCTTTCTTTCGATTGATCGAGCCAGGCCAAAATGCATCAATGCATCTGCAGCCTCTCGATTTTAACTTTACATGAAAGACACAACTTTGAGCAAGCCTAAACAAAACTAAACATATTGTTTTGATCATGGTTTGCCAACATTACACATTAGAGTTCTAAATACATAAATTCCTAAATCTTTAGAACCTAACAAACTCCCCCTTTGGCAATCCGTAACAAAACACAAACTAAAAGCTCAAAGTTTACAATCGAAAGCCCTTTACATAAATAATGCTCATAAAAAATAAAATTCAATCCTAACTACTATCCATCAGTTGCAAGTGTAGGCAGCAGCTCAATTGAATCAATCTGTATATTCTTAAAACACTTAACAAACGCATAAACACATGTGCGACAAAAAATAGTAAATAAACGGGTATAACATTCTTGTATGATTTACACAACACATAATAAAGACATATATCAATGAATAATCTCATAAATATAAATCAATAAACAGTGAATCCAATGAAACAAGAATCATGTATATATCATGTATATCAAAAAACCATGTTACTCCCCCTAACATGAATATCCCCAAAAATGATATACAAAGTGAAGCGCCTAAATACAATCTAATATCTCTACTAGCTCCTCAAAACAAAAAAAAAACAAAAAAAAAACTCTCCCCCTAACTACAAAACTCCTCTACAAAGTCTACTCCCCCTTTTTGTGACGGAATGCCAAAGAGTAATCACAATCCATCATCAAAAGGAGGTGGTGAGGGTAAACGAAGATGTGCCAGATCAGCTCGCAACGCACGGATCTCATCAAGTAAGTCCACCAAAAGCTGACCATGAGCTGCCTAAACATAACAGTATCCAAAGTACGACGTATATCAAAGTCATCCGATGGAGGTGGAGGAACATCAGCAGCAGCAGCAGCAGCATTAGGATCAGGAACAGTCTCACCAGCAGGACCTGTAGAAGAAGAGGGAGGAGGTGCAGAATCAGAAGGCTCAGACCTAGGGTGTTTAGAGCCAGCTCGAAGGTGAGCAGCCCTCTGCCTAAGAAAAGACGCACCTATGGGAGCAATCACATGAACAGGCTCAGAGGGGAAACCACTAAGATCAAGATAAAGTAAAATCCTATGAATAAAAATAAGATGAACAAGAGCATGTGAAGAAGATGAACTCCTATAAACTTCGTTCAAAGAATGAAGAAACAAATAAGGAAAACTGGTAGGAGCATCAGTGACAAGAGCGTACAAAAATACCCACCGCTCAAGAGGAATGGTGTGAAGATGATAAATGTGCCAAATAGAGTGACACGCTATCCTAAATAAGATATAATGCAATTTAGAAAGCTCAGCAGAGGTGATCCTAGGATCAAAACCCCACTAGATAGAAGACCCAGTGATGTAAGACATGACATCACTCAAAACAGGAGACTCATCATAAGGATAGACTGGGTGCTAGACCAAGGGTATCCTAAGAGCATCAGCCACTACCGTAGGAGTAATGGAGTACTCTACGCCTCGTATCCAACTCTTTACTAAAGTGATGGAATCATAGACGCAGATAGAGATGTTCGAGAAGAACTCTCTAATCTGGGTAGCTAGAGGAGGAGAATCAGAAACATCCAACAGAGGTAACCAGCTCCGACGCTCAAAGTTTGCCATAATGGCAGGATCAAACTCATCTAAGATGACAGAACGCTCAGACCATATCTTTCTCTTAAGGTTTAGCTTCTCATAAATCTCTTCGTTTTTCTCACTAGAAAACTTCTCTCGATCAAAGGAATGAGGGGAAGAAGTAGGTGTGGGGACAAACATAGAGCCCTAGTCTTCCTAGGCATAGTGCTAAGGAAAAGGACAAAGACATACAGAAAAGACCAAAAGAAAAAACAAAAACCAAGGGCAGACTGCAAGTTAGTACAAAAAAATATAGAATAAAAATCTATATGATGCATGAACAATTACAATGTCATGATGCATGAACTAATGCAGTAAGCAAAGTTCAAATTAAGTTCAATTTCACAAAATTGGCTGTAGAGAGTTTCTAACAAAAACCCCAAAAATTTGAAAAACCACTTGAAAATTTTGAAACAAATTGATGAATTGAGCATTACATAACACAACACACAGATTATAATGCCTAATTACATCAAAACAACAAGCCAATTTCATCAATTTCAACCTAATTGAACAAAATCCCCAATTCGGATTCAATATAAACCCTAGAAAATTCAATTTTCCATAATT
Organism: Quercus suber; assembly: GCF_002906115.3. NCBI lineage: Eukaryota > Viridiplantae > Streptophyta > Magnoliopsida > Fagales > Fagaceae > Quercus > Quercus suber. The sequence goes on along the minus strand of NW_027069631.1, from coordinate 1,182,543 downwards.
CACAAAATTGATCAAATTAAACCATCAAGAACAAGTTTATATCATGTCCCCACAAAAACCCATTGATCAATTGCACAAAATAGGGCTTGAATCAACAAAAATCCCAAATATGCAAGGTCCGAAAATTTAAGTGTAAAATGCATGAAAATATGAAAATAAACTCAAAAGGAAGGGCAAAAAAGACTTACCGGCTTGAGGAAAGAGAATCTTTGCAAACAATTCGGAGGAAAATGACAAAAAATTTGACTGTAGAGCCTTGCTTAGTCGAAGAGAGAAGAAAAGTTTGAAAAACTTTTTGAAAAAGTGTTTGAATCGGTCAAGATCGGTGTTTTAAAAAACTTGATTCGTGACTTTCGATTGATCGAAAATCACATTCGATCGATCAAATCAATCCGAGATTTTTTTAAAAAAAAATTTTAAATATTTTCGATCAATCGAAAAACAGATTGGATCGATCAGAACAGGCAGCAGTTCACAGTATTTTGAGAAAAATTATAGTTTTGAAAAGCTCAAACCAATTTTTGAAAATAACTCCTCAAAGCATTAAACAAAATACATGAGTATGAGATGTAATGGAATACTTTTTCAAAAACCCAAATTTTAATCTTAGTTTCTCCAAAGAAAGTTTCAGCCAATCTCTCTTTAAATTTTCAAGCAAAAAAAAATGTTTTTCATAATACTCAAGGTATTTTTAAACTTAGTTGGTCACACCAAAAACACATACAATAACATATACAGTATTTAGCAAAGAGTAACTTGTGTAGTGTGTGCAACTAGCAAAAACTTGAGATACATGTGAGGCGATATGTGAATAGAAATCAATCACAAAGTCTACAAAATTCATCACACAGAATTTAAAAGAGACTATCACCTAAAGAGTTACGTCATATAACTCTCACATCTCCTAGAACATAAGCTTGCAATCATGTAAGTTTCTTGAATTTTGTCTCATTATTTTGTAGATTGGCATCAAGCCTAATAGTACACACCAATTTTAATTATGTGAAATGGCATCAAGCCTAATAGTACACATCAATTTTAAGCATTAAGCAATTAATCGAGGCTACACCTTATGTTCTTTCTGTGCATGTGCTACACTTTTTCAAGCACAAAATCTTATGATATGCACTAAGGTGTTCATAATTGGCTAGTGAACAGTGGTGAGATGGTTATTTATGCCTTTTGCAAAAGGATCAAGTCCAACAGTCAAATAACATGTGACTTCAAGATAAGACAAAGTGATAAACACCATAAACATCTTTCCCACACAACATGCACTACAAAGTTTCAACTAGTCAAGTGCAATAAATAAGCTCATCAAAACTAAACAAGGTACATAAGCCATGTTATGTGTAAATAAATTGACCAACCTTGTTTTCAACGACCAAGAAAAATAGTGTCAAACATATTTTGCTTTTCTCCTTTTTATTTTATTTTATTTTAAAAGAGAAAACAAATAAATCTTAGAATGAAATGCATGAATGTAATGCAATGCAAGTCCTAGAACAAAAACACAAAAACACAAAAACCAAAGAACAATGGTCACAAAGGAATGAGCAATGAAGCACAAGGATAATGTCAGAAAGACTCAATTAGATCGAGTTTTTTGCATCCAAAACCTTTTAGATGCACCACGAGCATTGGAGTTCTTATTCACATTCAAGTGATTTCCAACTCTAGGATTGGAATAAAGGTTCAAAGCCTTTACCAATTCATCAATGAGTGTCATAGGATCTTGTGCTTGAGGCACAGGCACTTTTGGTTTGTTTGCTCTCTTGGCAGTTTGAAGCTTGTAACAGTTAGGACGAATATGTCCAGACTTTCCACAAAAATGACAAACCCAAGCAGGTTTACCATGCATCTTGTCCTTAGAAAGGGTAGAATCTTTAGGTTTGGACTCTCCTAGATCAACCCTAATCTTCTTAGGGGGTGAAACTTCCACAGGTTTAACAACTTCACTCACAGGGGGTTTGACAGTTTCACTCACAACCTCACTCACGGAAGGTTCAGCAGAAGATGAAGGAACGAAGTTCGTGGAATGTGGTGCAGAAACAGAGATGCTTTCAACATATTCTAAACCAGATTTGTCAGAAGGATACTTTTGAACATTCAACATTTGATTAAATTTAGAACTAGCAGATCTAGCAACAGATAAATCATGTTCCAAAGTTTTGACTTTATCAAACAAAAGCATGTTCTCAGATTTCACATTGTTCAAAAGATCATTAGCATCAAATAACTTAACAAACAAATTCTTCTTTTCAAGCTCAAGAGATTCAATTTTCTTTAGGCCAAGTTCAACATTCATAGCATCCTTTGCAGCAATTTTGCAAAGTTTATTATAGGCCTCTTGAAGATCTGTATCCTCAGAAAGTTCCCCATCAAAAGGGTTCTCTTCAACAGATATACTTTCATTGACTACAGCAATAGCAGTGAAAGCAATGAAGTTTCCATCCTCATCACATCCAGACTCATCATTGGAAACCTCATTATCACTAAGAGTTACAGCCATAACTTTACCCTTAGACCTCAAGAATGTAGGACATTCAGATTTAACTGACCATACCCTTGACAGCCAAAACACTGAGCACCCAAAGAATTGTTTGAAGATTGACCAACTTTATCTCTAGGTTTTTCAAAGTTATTAACCTTAGTGGGATCATTCTTCCTAAAGTTTCTAGGTTCAACAATGTTTGTACCTCTTGCCTTTCTGTTGTTATTCTTAAGAAAGTTTCTAAAGTTCTTGGCAAGGTATGCAATCTCTGTAGCAGAGACCTCATCATCAAATCTACCAACCTCAACATCATCAATAAACTTAAAAGTCATTGATTTGGATTTGGAAGCTTTGGGTAGGTCAAACTCATAGGACTGAAGAGATCCCACAAGCTCATCAACAGGGATGGAGTCCACATCCTTGCTCTCAGTAATGGCAATTACTTTGGATCTAAAATCTTCAGTTAAAGATCTAAGAATCTTCTAACAATTTTAGGTTAATCATAGATTTCACCCAAATTTAAAGTAGAATTAACAATATCATTCAATTTAGCATAGAATTCATCAAAAGATTCATCATTAGACATTCTAATGCTTTTAAATCTAGAAGTTAATTGCTGCAGCTTGTTAATCTTAACTGTCTTTGTGCCTTCATGCACAGTCTGGAGGATTTTCCAAGCAGTATGAGCAACCTTAACATTAGAGATTCTCTTAAATTCCTCAATGAAAACAGCATTAAAGATGACATTCATAGCTTTGCTATTGAAACTAGTTGCTTCTTTTTGAGAAGTTTGCCACTCACTCACAGGAGTAGTGGGCTTTTCTCATTCATACTCAACGGAATTCCAAACTCTCTCATCAATAGATTTCAAAAATGCTCTCATCCTTACTTTCCAATAAGCATAGTTATTTCCATCAAAGTGAGGAGGAACAACGAGAGAGTGTCCATGCTCCATGACAACAGGGGTCAAGAATCAGCTCAGAGATCAAAAAATCTCTAACAAGAGAGCTACCTGCTCTGATACCACTTGAACGGTTTTAGACCCCTTAAACCAACCAGATTAACCTAATTAATTAGCCAAGTGATTAACTTAGTCAATTTAAGTAATTCTAGGTTATCACAAACATACAATCATATCAAAAGAATAAAGCAGCAGAATAATAAATAACACAAGATATGATCACCTAGGAAACCACACGGTAAAAACCTGAGGAGGATTTGACCTAACTATCCTCAAGGTAAACCTAAATCCACTATGCGAAAGAATCGAAGTTCATACAAAAGGACTTACAAGCTTCCTGCTTGACTTCCTAATGTTACCCACAAGTAGAACTTACTAACATGACCACGTGCAAGCTCCGAATTCACGGACTCCTTCTTTCTTGGATTCTCCAATCAGCTACAAGCACTCATGCTTATTATTCTTTAAGCTCCAATGGTAGCAACCGAGTTAATCATCAAGATGTTGATACTATCTCTACCTTGAAAATCCTAAGTTTTGTGTAAAGGAAAGCTCCTCTAGATCTCATAAGAGATTTACACAAAACAGAAAAGTATGAGCAACAATACAACAGGAGCAACTCTAAAAACATGGCTAGGGTTTTTCTTTATATATCTAGGGTAAAAATAGAAAACCCAAAACGTTTAATGAGTTAGGGCTGAGTTGGAATATTCTGTAGAAAAACATTCTGCCTGAGATTCGATTGATCGAGTCTTTCTTTCGATCAATCGAGCCAGGCCGAAATGCACCAATGCATCTGCAGCCTCTCGATTCCAACTTTACATGAAAGACATAACTTCGAGCAAGCCTAAACAAGACCAAACATATTGTTTTGATCATGATTTGCCAACATTACACATTAAAGTTCTAAATACATAAATTCCTAAATCTTTAGAACCTAACACATCTTTCTTGTGAAGAAGCTGTTGTGTTTGTGCACTGTAGGGTTTTGTAACCAAGAAACTTCTCGATCTTCATCATGTGATGAACTGAAAAACTTTGCAACCAATAACCTTCTCTAGTTACTGATTAAAATCGCATACTGGGATTCGTGCATCTATTAGTTAGTCACGTACTGGGAGTTGTGCATTACAAGAAGAGATTGTTACTACAGAATAAGTCCAATTGGGTATTGGGGTAAGGGTTCAACTGTAGGTTAGTATAAGGTATTGGGATTCCTTTACTTGTAACCGCTTGTTGTGATAATAGTGGATTCTCGGAAGTGTTGACCTTAAAATCACTCGGTGGGGTTTTTACTGTGTAGGTTTTTACCATTCGTAAACAAATCACCGTTTCAATTTATTTTCTGCTGCATACTTAATTTATTTGGTGATTTGTTTGTGCTACCACACGCTTTGTATATTAATTTTATTAATTAATAAACTTGGCTAGTTAATTAATTAATTTATTACAATGGGTTAATACGTTTTTGGCATATCAAGTGGTATCAGAGCAGGCACACTCTAATTAGGGTTAATCTTTGTGTGTGATCCATTGACCCCTGTTTTTCATAGATATAGGACAATCTCTTATTATACCTCCATTGTTTGATGATATTAACTATGCACACTAGAAAGTACGCATGAGAGTTTTCTTACAGTCTCTAGATGAGAAGGTGTGGCAAGCTGTGGAGATAGGCTAGACCAAGCCAAATAAAGCATCGGCTGATTCAGATGATGCTAAGATCAAGGTAGAAAATTTCAACAACAAAGCATTGAATGCCTTATTCAATGCGGTCACCAATGAGGAGTTCAAGAAGAAATCCTCCACTGAAACTGCGAAGGAATCATGGACCATTCTCCAGACAACCTATGAAGGAACAAAGGCTATCAAGAACTCGAAACTTCAAAGGCTCACTACTAGCTTCAAAGAGATAAAGATGGAAGAAGATGAGTCATTCGATGAGTTCCATGCCAAGCTCAAAGACATAGTAAACTTAGCTTTCAATCTTGGGGAAACCATTCCTGAACCCAAGATTGTGAGAAAGTTGCTCAGATCTCTACCCGAGAGATTCCATGCCAAGATCACCGCGATCGAGGAATCAAAGGACATTGACAAGATTCCTTTGATGGAGCTGGTTGGCAATCTACAGACCTATGAGTTAGGTTTAACAAGAATTGGTAAGTCAAGTAAGGGCAAGAGCATGGCATTGAAGGCCAAAAGTAGTGACACTGATGAGTTTTCAGATGATGAAGATTCTAAGATGAAGTCCTACATTACAAGGCAATTCAAAAGGTTCATGAAGAATGCCAATGGGAAGGGCCTCGACAAGGACCGTAGGCAATCTAGTTCCTCTTAGTTCAAAAGCCAAGACAAAAGGAAGAAGGATGCTAGGGATAGTGGTCAGTACACTGTTCCTTTAGGACTAAAGTGCTTTAGGTGTCAAGGTTTTGGTCCCATGAAACAAGAGTGACCCACTTATCTCAAGACCATTGGGAAGAGTGAGGCATTTTCTGCTACATTAAGCAACACTGAGCCTGAAGATGATTCCGACGATGAGGATAATAGAATCTTGAATGCCTTCACTACCATTGTCAATCCTTTTGAGGGGACTGTTGAAAATGTGGATAAAGAAAAAGAATTGGTGGAGTCCAAGTTTGAGAAGATGGATGAACAAGATAACATCCACACAGCCTATGCAAAGTTATACAAGGTCTTAGAAAAGTATGAGAAGTTGTATAAGTTAACCACCAAGAAGCTTAATGATGTGGAGTTTGAGCGTGAAGAGCTTTCCTCAAAGTTTGATAAAGCCAATCAGACTATTAAAGTACTAAGGTTTGAGAATAACTTCTTGGTTTAGAAGATCAAGAAGCTTGAGGCAGAACTATTCCAAGTCAGAGCTCAATTGGAAAGGACTTCAAGTGCTAAGCTCGATGAAATGCTCAGTCTTCAAAAATCTGCTTCCGATCGGACTGGTTTAGGGTATGATTTCTCCTCTCCTAGTATTGCTTCTATTAGTACTACTGTTTTTGTCTCTCCTGCTAATAATGTTGAAATTGAGAACACTAATGTCAAAACTGATTTAGCTAGTGAGAACATAGACAAAGGTAAATCTATCTTAGAAACACCCCCTAAGCAAGATAAGAAAGAAGTTAAAAACCTTAAGGCTAAGAAGGCTAACTCTCAAAAGCCTAAACAGAAGAAGCAGCATCTCTGTTATCACTATGGAGCAACTGGTCATACTCGACCTAATTGTTATAAGTGGCTAGCCACTTAAAAGAACAACGGAATGATCGCATCTGGAAACCAGAATCAGTTTTTGTCATCTTTTCAAAGCCCTTGTGTTCATTTCGAGCTTAAAAGGTTTCAATTCTTCTCTCTCACCACCAGTTCAAGGGTTTACTCAAAGGAAAGGTTCTTCCAAGATGTAGAAGGAAAAAAGCTCCAAGTGATTATGTCACTTTTTCTCTCTCCTCTTTGTTTTTTTTTTTTGAGTTTTTTGCTTTACTGTTTTAAGTTAGTCTAGTTTTATGCTTTGCTTAACATGTTTTTGTTTGTTGTTTTCAGTTTTGTCTATTTTGTTTTTCATATAAATTTTTTTTTTTTGAAAAATACAAAAACAGTGTGTTATGAGTAAATTGGTACTTGTGTACCTTGGATGGCCATTAAAACAAAGTTTTTTAAACTTTGTATCTTTTGTAGTTTAGATAAGTATCTCTATGCACAACTAAGCAAGTGAGTTTTGTAACTCTTGTTTGTGATGAGTAAGATTAAGTACAAGAGAGTAATCTCTTGTACTTAACACTAGTGTTACTCTTTTTGATAGAAAGGACCAGAAAATCCTTAGAGAAAAGCATAAATAACCATCTCATCATTGTTGGCCGCCAATCATGAAATGACATTTGTATGCTTCGGCATATCAAAATTGGAATGTCAAATGCTTAACATCATTGGGTACTTCTTTTTTATATCTTATATACCCGTGCATGATTTGCTTATTAAAAGAAAAATATGCAAAGAAAAATAAAAAGCAAAAAGATAAAAAGGCTTTATATATGAATGCAAGCGTATATTCTAGGAGATGTGGGAGTTATAGTATGTACCTCAAAGGTGATAGTCCCCATCAAACAGTTATGATTGTGTGTGAGTTAAAGTGATTTTCTCATATCTCAAATCGTTATAACATGTATACACTTATGCAATCTTATAATTTTTTTCACACACAACACACAATATTCTTTGTTACTTTTGATACATGTACAGGTATAATGTGATTTGACTATTACAAGGTTTACATGTGTTAATGTATGCTCTTTAAACTATCTTGACTTGTTTTTTAAATATAAAATTGGTTAGACGTGTTTACTGTATATGTGTGTGTTTTTGGGATCTATGTGCTTAACATTTTGTTGAGAAATATTTTTGAGAGATTAAAATGTTGTTTGGATCTTTTGTTAAGTTTCACGCTTGATTGCATTCATATTTGTGTTTTTCCCTTCTTGAAAAACTATTTTAAAGCAACCTCACTAGATCCTCGACACCTCTTGACACCTGGCTTATCTATCGAGCTCTTCAGTTGATTTTTATCGCAATCTCGACACCTCTCGATAGCTAAGTGAATCGATCGAGAAAGTTTCTGTCCTCTCGATAGCTCCTCGATAGATCCTCGATCCATCGAGCTTCCTTATGCCTTGGACACATGCTCAATAAATGCTTTTGTTGAATCTTTTAAAGCTCGATAGATCCTCGAAACCTCTCGATCTGTCGAGATTTACTGATGGGCTATATAAGGGGTGCTCGCAAATTCTGATCTCATTTCTCTCGATCTCTCTCGATCTATCTAGCCTCTTCACCTCCCAAAAACTCTCTCACTCACCTTCATCCTTTTCCTCAAGGATTCTTCAAGCTTATTCAAGATTTTCCTCACTTGATAAGTTCTAATCCCTCATTTTCATGCATTTCATGCTTTGTAACCTAAGTTTTTGGGATGTTTGCAAAATTTGGGGTTTTTCAAAATCAAAAAGGTTTTTGTGAATTTTTTGGGATGGGTTTTGAAGATTTGATCTTAAAAATTTCATGCACTGCATCTCATGAGCATTATAATAGTATTGTCATGCATTTAGATGTGTGCAACTGATTGTGTACTGGTAGTTTTGGATTGGGTTGAGCCCATGATGCTTTTTATATTGCATCTCACATATTCATGCATTCCTATGCCTACATTCTTTCCTTTCAATATATTCTTGATATATTTTGAACTGTTTTGAGACATTTTTGATTGTCTTCTCTCTCTCTCTCGCTCTCCCTTTCTCTGTTTACGTTAGTCTGCTTTTATGGCACCCAAACGTAAATTTGCTCCATCCCGAAACCCTATTTGTTTCAGGGCATCCTCTTCTGCTGACACTACTCCTTTCTCTGTTCAGTTCCATAATGAGAAGGCCAAATCGGACTTCTTTGAGAACTTTTCCCGACGAGGCATTCATTCAGAATGCCACGTCATCTTTTTAGACTTCTCCAACGCTGACCTTCCCACTGTCATATACAGTAGGAGATAGGGGTCACTGTGTGTCATCTCGGTCACCTATCCATCAATGCTGATCTACGAGTTTTACTCCAACATGCATGGATTCATTTATTTATTACCTCATTTCATTACTAGCATTCGAGGTACGTGCATACTTGTCACATCGTAGATTGTTGCGGATGTGCTCCGTGTCCCCAGGGTTGAGTTTCCTGACTACCTTGGTTGTGATCGTCTTAAGACAGTGTCTAAAGACGAGCTCATTTATGCTTTCTATAAGTGTCCATCCGATTGGGGTGAGCACCAGTTCACTTACTGTTCAGGCTTTGCAAAAGGCCCTCAATTTTTGAACATGGTTATGATCTTTGTTCTTCATCCCCTATCTCATTATAACTCTATCACAGAGCCTCGTGCTCGATTCTTGCTATCCCTTCTTGAGGGTCTTACCTTAGATTTTCCTTCTCACTTCATTCTTTCTATCATGGACGTGTATAAAGATTCGGCGACCTGTGATAAGCTCATCTTCCTTTTAGCTATCATAAGGCTTTTACGCCATTTTATTGTTCCTTTTTCCTCTTCCGATCCCTTTCCTGTCATGGGTGCTATAGATGTTGGTACTGTTAAACGTAGTGAAGTGCAATTTCATTCGAGACGGTCTGGATCGACAGCCACTCCAACTCATTCTACTCCATCTAAATCTGCTCATTCCTCTTCTACAAGCGAAGTGACACTCGAGGACATCATGATGCAACTTCAGCGCATGGATGCTTGCCTCAACACTTTCAGTAATGAGTTGTGTCAGGTGAACACTCGTGTTAGCCGTATTGCTCGACACCTGGCTGAGATGGGCGGTTACACATGCTGATGATGATAATGCTACTGCTTCCGATGATGAGGATGATGGAGATTCTAGCTCATCCAGCAATGATGACATGTCTACTTGATACTCTTACCTTTTGTCACTCATGATAAAAAGGGGAAGTAGTTTTGGTTATAAGAGTAGTCATAGTTAGGGGGAGGGTTAGCATAGGAGATTTTTGACAGGGGGAGTGTTTATATGAGGGATGTAGTAAGGATTTAATGTAACTTTTTTTCTTTTCTTTCTACTTTAGATACATTTATCTCTTGTACATGGGTCTTGTGACCATTATTAACATACATTGTACTTATATTCTTTATATATTGATGTATGTTGTTTTTCACCTATGCTTACATGTGTTGTTTCTTTTCTCTCTTTATGCACATGCTTCTTATATCTTGTATGCAATCTATTATTTTTGTTTTACACAAAGATATCTTGATGAGTTTTGTTTAAAGTGTTTCAAAAATACAGGTTTTCAAAGTCTACTTGCCATAAACTCTCTTCCTACAAAATTTTTCAAGAGTTTGTGTTCGGATAGATTTTATTGTATTCAACAAGTGAATATGAGTTGAGTAATTTATGACTTCTCTCATATGTTCATTTATTTGTTATGGTTTTGTCACAGATTGCCAAAAGGGGAGATTGTTAAGACATATGTGATTCACTTGTTATTAGGAACATATGTCACTATTTTATGTACTTGGTTAATCTTTTGACAAAATGCACTTTACTTGTAATTGGGTAGATCTAGGATGTGTTTGATGCTTCAAGAAATCTTGTTTCAAGTTCAAGTGTTAAAGCGCTGCAAGTCTGTCCAAGATTCAAGTGTGAAAAGTGTTGTTTATTAAAGCTCGACAGCTAGCATCTATTGAGACCTGTAGAGCTGTTCCAACCCGTGGCTCGACAGCAGCTCGACAGATAAGTATCTGTCTAGGTTTATGAAAAACAGAGTTTCAATTATATTTTGACTCCAATCCGTGATTATATGTTTGGGCTTTCTTTTCTTACAACGCTAGACATATAAAAGGATTATTTTAAGGGCCGTTAAAGGTGAACAAGTTACACAAGTGTTGAGCAAAATTTGTTCAAGCAAATTGTGACCAGAGATAGAATTTTCCCTAGTTCATCTTTCTTATGAAAAAGCTGCTGTGTTTGTGCACCGTAGGGTTTTGTAACTAATGAATTTCTCGATCTTCATCGTGTGATGAATTGAAGAACTTTGCAGCCAAAAACCTTCTATAGTTGGTGATTGAAGTCGCATACTGGAATCCGCACATATATTGGTTAGTCATGTACTGGGAGCCGTGCATTACAAGGAGAGATTGTCACTACAAAACAAGTCCAACTGGGTATTGGGGTAAGGGTTCAACTGCAGGTTGGTATAAGGTACTGAGATTCCTTTACTTGTAATCGCTTATTGTGATAATAATAGATTCTCGGGAGTGATGACCTTAAAATCACCCAGTAGGGTTTTTTACGTGTACGTTTTCCCCATTCATAAACAAATCACAGTGTTAATTTATTTTATGCTGCATACTTAGTTTATTTGGTGATTTGTCTATGCTACCAGGCACTTTGCATATTAATTTGATTAATTAATAAACTTGGCTAGCTAATCAATTAATTCATCACAAAGGGTCAATATGTTTTTGGCCTATCAAAATTCTTTATGCAGTAACTGAAACAATCACCAAGTTCTTGACATGAATCTTGATCTTGATAACCAAAAGTGTGTATGAAGGTAAACACCTCTAGATCTCACAAGAGATTCAACACACAGCACATCAAAGGCTTCTAAAACATAACTAGGGTTTTTCCTTTTATACTTGGAGTAAAACATAAAACTCTACACGTCATATGAGCTTAGGTTGAGTTGAAAATTCTGCAGAAAAATTAATCTACATGAGGTTTGATCGATCGAGTCTAATTTTTGATCGATCAAGCCTTGCAGATTTAGTCCAATAAATTCTGCAATCACTTGATTCCAGCTTTACAAGTAAACACACTATGAGCAAGCCTAAACTTAGACTCTATATTTTGATCATGGTTTGCCAACATATTACATAATTAAGTTCTAATACATTTAGCTCATAAAGTCTTGAACTTAACAAACTCCCCCTTTGGCAATCCGTGACAAAACACATCACAAAAATAATGCTCAAAGTTACAAACAGCCCATTCAATTTTAAAATGCCCAAATACAATTCAATCTAACTCCTATCTATCAGTTGCCAATGTAGATAGTAGCCACAACTGAATTAACCTGTATATTCCTGAAACACTCAACAAATACATAAACGCATGTGTGAAAAATACAAGTAAACCAAAATAAATTCTTGATTTCACAAAACATAAAATAAAACATATACCATGAATAACCTCATAATATAAATCAATAACCAATGTACCATATGTGAAAAAAGAAACAACAAAAGAAACAAAGCATAAAGCATAGTGTCTTCCCCTAACATATACAACTCATAAAAAAATAAAAAAAAAAAAAAAAAAAAAAAAAAACATCATCACCAAAACAAATACATCATGAGCCAAAATAAAATGAAGTACATCAAGAAGCTCCTAGATACAATCTATGTAATCCAAAACAGAAATTCCCCCTATCTCCATGCATAATATGTACTCCCCTTTTTTGTGATGAATTGCCAAAGGGTAATCAGGAATCATCATCAAAAGGAGGTGGTGGAGTAGATCGCCGAGCACCCCCAAATCAGCATGCAAAGCCTGAAGCTCTGTGAGCACATCCAACAAAATATGTTCATGCGCTGCCTGAACGGTCATGATAGTATCCAGCATACTTCGAATAGAGGAATCACTCGAAGAAGAGGGTGGAGGATCAACAACGGCGATAGGATCGACATACTCCTCAGTAGTAGGATCGCCTAAAGAAGGAGGTCTAGATGCATTACCTGTGGAAGACTCGACTCTAGGGCGTTTAAAGCTAGCTTTCATCTAAGCCACTCTTTGCCGAAGGAAGGTGGCACCTATGGGAGCTATAATATGAACAGGCTCGGATGCAAGAAAATTCTCTAAACCTAAGTCTAATAAAATCCTATGAATAAAAACTAGAAAGAAAAGTCTATGAGATTTTGCACTACTCCTATGAACCTTAACTAAAGAGCTAATAAAAAGAGAAGGAAAACTGATAGGAGCATCAATGACGAGAACGTATAAAAATGCACATCTCTTGAGAGGAATAATGTGTAAATGAGAGATAGGCCAAATGGAATGACAAGAAATCCAAAAAAAATAGATAATTGAGCTCAATAAGCTCATATGAGGTGATCCGAGGATTAGTACCCCATCTAATGGAAGTACCAGTGAGTAATGACATAATGTCATCAAGCGGAGTGGTCTCAATGTAAGGGTACACAAGTTGCCATACTAAAGGTACACCAAGAGCAAAGGCCACGACCTGAGGTGTAATGACATACTCTTCACCCCTTATCCAACTCTTCACAAACTGAATATTGGAATAATCGAAGTGGACAGAGAGGCTCAAATAGAACTCTCTAATCAAAGTAGGAGGAGGAGGATGCTCTACATCTAAAAGAGGTAACCAACCCCTACGCTCAAAGTTCCTCCTAACCTCCCCATTAAGCTCATCTAGAATCACCTTACGCTCAGCCCAAACCAACCTATAAATGTTAAGCTTCTCATAGGTTTCCTGGTTTTTCTCAGTTCTAAACCAATCACTCTCAAAAGTAGCGGTAGAGGGGGGGGGTGGTGATAATCTTGTTGGCTCTAGTCTTCCTAACCATGATGCTAAGGGTTGGAAAGGAAAGACAAAAACAGAAACCAAAGAAAGAAAACAAAGAAAACCAAGGGCAGACTGCATTAGAGAGGGTTAGAGCACAAAAAATATAGAAAATAACAATCTATATGATGCATGACATGAATGCACATATGATGCATGCTCTAATGCATTGAAATATGTTTAATTTTACTTTATAGACCATCAATTGACTTGAACACAGAGTTTTAGAGCAAAAAACACCAAATTTTGAAAAACCCTTTTTCAAAAATTAGACCAAATTAATCGATTAATCATAACACTAGTTAAACAACATCATATAATGTCATAATCAATCAATAACACAAGTCAATTTCATCAATTTTAGCCCAATTGAACAAAATCCCCAATTTCTCAAAGTTTCAAGCACTAGAATTTCAATTTTTTCTTAAAACACAAAATTGATCAAATGAATGCATGAGAATCAAATGTATATGATATAGGAACAAAAACCTAATGATTGAAATTGTATAAAAACAACCCAAACATCAAAATCCCCAAAAATCTTATGTTCGAAAATCCTAAGTAAAATGCATGAAAGATGCATGAAAAATGTGATTTTAATGAACAAGGAAGGGTAAAAGAGACTTACTCAAGCTTGAAGACAAAAACCCTTGAAAGATTAGAGGCAAAAAACGACAAAAATTGCTTAGATTGGATCGATCGAGGAAGAATAGTGAAAATAGTGTTTGAGAAGTTTTGAAAATAATGAAGAACACGTGAGAAACTTCTTTTTAAAACACCTACTTAACAATTTTCGATTGGTTGAAAATTAGGTTCGATTAATCAAAAATTACAATCGATCAATCAAGCTAGGCAGATTGTAATCAAAATTTTTATCGCAATTTTGATCAGTCAAGAAGCAGATTCAATCAATCGAAAATCTGGAAAACTCAAATTTTTGAAAAACAGAGCAATTTTTTGCAGAAACTCCTCAAAACACAGTATTTCATGAATAAAATGTATAAGTATGAGACTAAAAGTTTTACAAAAACACTTGAATTCAACCCAGATCTTCCAAAAACAAGTTTTTCAATCATTATGTCCTCAAAACTCAAACATTAAACATATTTTACACTAAATTCAAGGAACATATAATCTTGGATGGCCAAAACAAATTCACACACAATATTATGTACTAAGTTTAGTAAAAAATAACTTGTGTAAAGTGTGCAATTAGCAATATCTTGAGATACATGTGAGGTTACATGTAGATAGTAAACAATCACAATTTCTACAAAATTCATCACATAAGTTTGAAAGAGACTATCACCTAAAGAGTTACATCATATAACTCTCACATCTCTTAGAGAACAAGATTGTAATCATGTAAGTTTCTTGTTTTGCCTCATAATGTACACACCAATTTTATTTCAATGTGAAATTAATAAATTAGCCAGATAATGTACAAACCAATTTTAGCATAAATTCGAGGCTACACCTTATATTCTTGTTGTGCATATGCTACAATTTTTCGAGTACAAAATCTTATGATATGCACTAAGGTGTTCATGATTGGCTAGTAAACAGTGGTGGGATGGTTATTTCGCCTTTTTCATTAAGTTTAAGTCCAAACAATCAAAAGCATGTGACTTCAAAATCAAGATCAAGTGATCAAAAACTATAAACAACACCCATACAACATGCACTACATAGCTAAAACTAGCAAAGTATAGTAGAATAAACTCATCCAAGCTAAACAAGGTATACAAGCATATTATGTAAAAATGATATGGTCAACCTTGATTACAAATCCAAGAAAAATAATACACAACACATTTTTCCTTTCTTTCTCTCTTTTTCCCTTAAAAAAAAAAAAAAAAAAAAAAAAAAAAAAAAAAAAAAAAAAAAAAAAAAAAAAAAAAAAAATGAAAAGCAAGCGCGTTCAGCTTTTCCACCCACCCCAAACGGTCTCTATGTCTTTAAAATGTTGTTGAGCATGCACTAGAGTGGTGTTTCATTTGGTACGTAGAACAAATCAAATCCACAGCATTGCGCGTGTTGGTTAATTAATATCATCATTAATTATGCATGTTAAGATACCTACAGGCTACAGATAGTACATGTATTAGGATTTTTCTGCTCAATTTTGATTTTATTAAATTATTCTAACCTTTTCTATCTATTATCAAAGCTATGCTAAGCTACCGGCTCTAGCTCTCTCTTGTACAAACCTAGTCAAAAGGTCCGATATCCCCAGCAATTTTTGGATAGGAGGTGGATGACTTTATAATTAATGTAGTCCCAGCTCAGCAATTAAAATGCAAATGCATGTTCTTCCATACCCAGGATTGTTGACTGACCCCAAAGAGTGCTAAGCTACCGGCTCTAGCTCTCTCTTGTACAAACCTAGTCAAAAGGTCCGATGACCCCAGCAATTTTTGGATAGGAGGTGGATGACTTTATAATTAATGTAGTCCCAGCTCAGCAATTAAAATGCAAATGCATGTTCTTCCATTCCCAGGATTGTTGACTGGCCCCAAAGAGTCCTACGACTACGAGTGCAATGACCAAGTCACATAGACTAGACTGCGCGTGCAATTGTACCGAGCATGAGATGAATGCTGTGTTTGGTAATTTGTTGGGTGAAAAGTTGGAGGATGGAAAAAAGAAGGAAAAATGAGAGGAAAATGCAATTTCCATTGTGTCGATGGGTTGAAAAGGAAGCGGGAACAAAATGTGGTGGTTGGAGATTTCCATTTGAGACCATCAATTTCATTTTTTAGTTTTTTTACTAGAAGTATATGGTTGTTTCTATTTTGACTCTTTATATTTCTACATTTTCATTCCCTTCATATTTGATATATTTTTATATTAATCATGTTGTCCATTTCCATTAGTAATCTAGTGACACTAAACATTATATAGGTGATGTGTCTTAATAGACGACACTTATTTGGTACTTAGGGTCCATTTGTTTTGGTGGTAAATGATTTCAGGAAATCATTTACCACCTGATCCATGTGTTTGGAAGGCAAGGGAAAATATGATTTCCGGAAAATATGCCTCAAGTTTGACCATATTTTCCCCTTTGACCCGGAAATGGTTTTACGCTTTTATTTTACCTTCAAACCATTTTCGGGTCTCGCATNGAGGATTGCTAACTCCCAATTTGTTCAGAAGTTTTGGAGTTAGAAATTCTATCAATCAAAAAAAATATTCACAAATTAGCATCACAGTACACACAAATATCAATTAAAAAAAAAAAAAAAAAAAACTCCAATCATAAACTCATTTATAGTGACATTGTTAATAAAAATATTTAAATAAAAAAATCCCGAGTATTTAATTCAATACATATGTTTAATATATACATGAACATTATTTAATCCAAATCACACGGCATCATTTTATTTAACTTTTTAATACGAAATAAAGACACAAATAAGAAAGAATTATTTAAAATTAGTAAAAAAAATTAGAATAATTTAGTAGGTTTCCAGTAAAGACATGGTAAAATCAATCTATCAAATTTTTATATATTTTTTCTACAACAATTAATATAGTTTGTTATGATTATGTTACTTTTATTTTTATTTGAGAGTTCAATACTTACCGTGCTTTTTATTAAATACCAATTCATAATAAACTATATATGTCAACATTTAAGATAAAACTATGAAAAATATTGTAACTAAACTTATTGAAAATATATAGGGAAAAAAGTGACAAACTCTAATGGTTTCTGACACCCATTTATATCCAAAAGAGAGAGAGAGAGAGAACAACACAACACAACTAGATCCATCGTTGCAGTAATGTTAGTATGCGAACTTCCACTCCAAAACAAAATACAAGTGGAAAACAGAAGAACCTTCTTATATTATATCCTGCTCATAGTCATAAATAAGACAATGAAACTCCAAAAAAAAAAAACCTACTAACAAGCCGACTGCAGTTTCAATTTTTTGAGGAAAAGGATGCTGGTTGGTTTAGACCCTTAAACAAATAGTTTATGTTAGGTTCAAGACTTTATGGACTAAATGTATTAGAACTTATTATGTAATATGTTGGCAAACCATGATTAAAAATAGAGTTCTAGTTTAGGCTTGCTCAAAGTGTGTTTATTGTAAAGTGGAATTAGTGATTGCAGAATTTATTGACTAAATCTGAAGGCTGATCGATCAAAATTAGACTTGATGATCAACCACGTGCAAATTAATTTTTCTGCAGAATTTTCAACTCAACCCAAGTCATATGACGTGTAGAGTTTTATGTTTTACTCCAAGTATAAAGGAAAAACCCTAATATTTTATAAAGCTTTGATGTGCTGTGTGTTGAATCTCTTGTGAGATTTAGAGGTGTTTACCTTCAACACACTTGATTATCAAGATCAAGATTATGTCAAGAACTTGGTGATGTTCAGTTTTGCATAAGAATTTCAAGAAATCTAAAACCTTTGAGAGATGTCTCAAAGTCACAAGTGGGAGTACTTGTGGTTGCAATAGATCAAGGAAAGAAGTAGTTCTGAACTTGGAGCTGTCATGTGGTCGTGGTAGCAAATTTTCTACTCAAGGTAGAATAGGATGTTAGTGGTCTAAGTCTTCTTGTACAAACTTCAATTCTTTCATAGTAGATCTAGTTTATCTTGAGGATAGTTAGGTTAAATCCTCCTCATGTTTTTTACTGGTTTGATTTTCTTGGGTTATCATATCATGTGTCTTTACTTTTCCGCGTTATTTTACATGATATGGTTTTATTATGTTAACCTAGATCTGAATAATTTATCTAAGTAATCAATTAGCTAAATAACTAGATTAAACAACCTGTGTTTTAAGGGGTCTAAAAACGTACAAATGGTATCAAAGCAGGTTAGCTCTTGTGTTTTTAAATCTTTTGATCTAAAAGTTGATCCTTGACCCTGTTGTCATAGAACATGGTCACTCTCTTGTGATCACACCTTACTTTAATAGGAACAACTATGGCTACTGGAAAGTAAGGATGAAAGCATTCTTGAAATCTATTGATGATAGAGTTTGGAATTTTGTTGAATACGGATGGGAGAACCGACTACTCCTGTAAGTGAGTGGTCAACTTCTTAGAAAGAAGCAGCCGCTTTTAATAGCAAAACCATGAATGCTATTTTTAATATTGTTTCTTTGGAGGAATTCAAGAGAATCTCAAATGTTGAGGTTGCTCATACTGCATGGAACATTCTCCAAACTGTGCATGAAAGCACAAGATAGCTAAGATAAATAAACTACAGCAATTAACTACTAGATTTGAAAGTATTAGAATGTCTGATGATCAATGTTTTGATGAATTCTATGCTATATAAATGATATTGTTAACTCTTTTTTTTTTTTTTTTTTTTTTTTTTTTTTTGTCTCCATCTTTTCTTCTTGTTATTTTTTAATTAATTAATTAATCGGCAAGAGATTTAGATGAAAGGTTTCATAAACCTTAAACTTTTCTTGGATCCAGCCCAAGTGATAGCCCATTCATTAGGCTTGTAATAAGAATTCTACTTCAAGGAGAATTAGGAGTTGGTGAACTCCTAGAAAAGCAAAAAGAAATCCTAATTTAATTAGAATTAGTTTGGAGAGCATGTGTCAGAAGACAAAAGCCTTGGATATATATAAATAAGGTTTGTATGGATTTGTGGTTGTGCGCCAAAGAAGGAGGTGCCGCATGCTATTCAAGATTGACTATATCACAAAAATTATTAAATAAATTAGCCATATTACCTATTGAAAAAAAAAAATGTGAGCTAAACTTCTAACACAAAAATGTGATTAGTAATTTTGCATTTCAAAAGCAAGAAAAAAAAATGAATTTTAAATGAAAAAAAATCAAAATATAAATATTTTTCGATTAATATTTAAATATAAGAAAAAATCAAAACTATATAGTTTTAGGTACTAAATATTAATGAACATTAACAAAAAGACTAAATTAAATAAATTTCAATACTAGAGAATTGAATTAAACTAGTGGCGACTCTAGGAATGTTTTTTGGGATGGTCACTAATAAACTTAAATTATACAAAATTTAATAAAGAGACAATTTGAATATTTCAACGTCACCAAAAACACACACACACGCGCGCACACACAAATACATGAAACATTACAAATTTTTTGTACTAATAAAGAGAATAAGAAAAAAAAAAGACTAATAAAAGATAAAGTGCAAATTAAAAATGTTGATATGAGAATAATAAAACAACAACAATTTCATAATAAATCTTATGCAACAAGTTGTTAGCCTGTTATTGGTGAGTAGAACATGTCAATAACCCAAATTAGAATTAATAACAGCTTACCACATAAGATTTATTGTGAAATTACTATGAAAATGTTGTGGATGTAGCATTATTCTTATATTTATTGAACTCAAATTCTCATTGTGGGGCCTGTTAACTAAAAAGGTATAGTAGTCCTCAGAAGTGGGCTCAGGGCCCAAAGGCCCGATCCGAGAACACTTAGTTGTCCGAGGACAGCCTAAAGAAGTTTTATTCACGTCATAGGGGTGATATGAAAGAAGTAAATAGGTATTATATACAGTGGTATAACACACGTCCGAGGACGCCAAATTCCGAGGTGAAGGTAACCTTCGTGCTGGCGGAAGGATTCCGCCAGGTTGTATTTGAACTGGAAATTGGATATAGCTTAAAGAGGCGTCGGAGAAGGTAGAAAATATCTTCTAAAGTCTATCACCTCCTCATTAAATGCTTTCCAGCTAATACTCTGGCCGCATTAATGTGGAGGTGATTCCTGAATAGTAACTAAGCAGCTTTATGACCACTAAGCTGAAAGTTCCGGTAGGTACTGGATGGGACAGAAAGGATATTTGAATATTTCAACGTCACCAAAAACACACACACACGCGCGCACACACAAATACATGAAACATTACAAATTTTTTGTACTAATAAAGAGAATAAGAAAAAAAAAAGACTAATAAAAGATAAAGTGCAAATTAAAAATGTTGATATGAGAATAATAAAACAACAACAATTTCATAATAAATCTTATGCACTAAGTTGTTATCCTGTTATTGGTGAGTAGAACATGTCAATAACCCAAATTAGAATTAATAACAGCTTACCACATAAGATTTATTGTGAAATTACTATGAAAATGTTGTGGATGTAACATTATTCTTATATTTATTGAACTCAAATTATCATAATTCTCAAGTAAAGGTGTTCAACATTTTTATTAGAATGGTCAAAATAAGTTAATTTATTATAATATATATATATATATATTTTAAGTGTGTATATATATATACATTTTTTTTCAAGTCAGGGTAGTTACAGAACATATTAGTCTAAAATTATAATATATATATACATATATATTGCATGTATTATTATTATTATTATTATTATTATTTTTTGACAAGTGAGAGTAGTCCTAGGACCACCCTCACATACAAGTGGAGCTGCAAGTGTTAGAATGTCATTTTTATATGAATATATCACTAACATCATTTTTTCTATATATCAATTAAACAAGTCATATCAACCTTGGTAAAAAATAAATTAAAATTCCAAATAAAAATATGAAAGTTTTTGTAACTCTAAACATTTGTGGAAAAAAAATATAGTAATACTATATCAAAATAATTTTAAAACAACTTCTAGGTATCAAACTGTTATTAGTAAATAAAAAAATATTATCAATAATAAACTCAAATTAAAATTAATAATAATTTATCTGTTATACTCTTTTGTGAAAATATTGCAAACTTAACCTTGCTCTTAAAAAAATGCCATATTTGCAGTACACGTTAATGCTTGTTGCGTGTATTATTTGCATGACCAGTCAAGTACGCATGGCAGTGATGTCACGTGAGCATAACGAGTCCTCTCTCAACGGTCATAAAGAAGTTTGTTTTTCTTCTTCTTCTTCCTCTTTTTTTCTTATCTATCTTTTATTAGCTTTATAGTTTGTTTTTTTTGTCCCACTGGAAAGCAACAAATCACTGTGAATTAAATAGCGGCAGGTGACAAAGACTGATAGACCACCCTCAAGTAAAAAGAGTCAATATTGTACCAGAGATTGTACTAGTTTAACTAACGGTACGATATATTTCGAATATCAGTGTATCGTTTTGAGTTTACCGCTATTTTTTATATTTATAAATAAATAAATAATATATATATATATATATATGTATATGTGTGTGTATATATTATAATAAGTATAAAAGTTTACCATAAAACATTTTCTCAATTCAGAACTAATTATTCATGATTTTAGATTTTAGTATCAACTAAAAGAAAAAAAACACAATATAAAAAAGAAAGTTTAAAAGTTACCATTACATACTTAAAAAACAAATAATACTAATAAATTAATGCAAATAAGTTACTATTCTGCCCTAACAAAAATTTAAAAATTACAAAACTTAAAAAAAAAAAAAAAAAAAATTTCTATATCGGCCGGTATTGGCAAGTATTGCCCGAAATTGGCCGGTATTTAAACCGGTACGAAACATTGATGTTTTGATACCAGTATATATACCGGTACCAGTACGATATTGACTACTTTGTCCTCAAGTCTTCCATTAGAATCTTTTCTTTTTCGTCCACCTCTTTTCATTTTTATTTTTTTAATTAATTATTTTTTGAATAAATTATAATTTCAATTTATACTTTAGAGCTTGTCCCAAAACTAAAGCAAACCTTATATTGTCATAAGTTTAGAATTAAATCTTACAGTTTCAATAATATTTCAAAGCTATTATTGTTAAAAAAAAAAAAAAAAAGTTAAATAAAATGACGCCATGTGATTTGGATTAAATAATGTTCATGTATATATTAAACATATGTATTGAATTAATTACTTAGGATTGTTTTATTTAAATATTTTCTATTAATGATGTCACTATAAATGAGTTTATGATTGGAGTTGTATTTGTCTCCATCTTTTCTTCTTGTATCATTTTTTTTTTATTTAATTAATTAATTGGCAAGAGATTTGGATGAAAGGTTTCATAAACCTGAAGCTTTTCTTGGGTCCAGCCCACGTAATAGTCCATTCAACGGGCTTGCAATAAGAATTCTACTTCAAGGAGAATTAGGGAGTTGGGGAACTCCTAGAAAAGCAAAAGGAAATCCTAATTTAGTTGGAATTAATTAGGAGACCATGTGTTAGAAAAATTATTAAATAAATTAGCCATAGTACCTATTGAAAAAGAAATGTGAGCTAAACTTATAACACAAAAAAGTTATTAGTAATTTTGCATCTCAAAAGCCAGAAAATTTAAATTTTAAATGAAAGAAAATAAAAATAAAAATATTCTTCAATTAATATTTAAATATAAGAAAAAATTCTACTTAAAATTTTCTCTTTCCCTACATTGCCACATTGGTTGAGCCGATCGACCTTAACCAAAAAGGAGAAATTATTTTCTCTAGCTAATCTTAAATGAAAGAAATATTTTATTGGATCTAATCATGCACTCATGTGTTTAGTGTATTCATTGTTGGAATAGTGTAAAAAGATGGGGAAAACAAGAAGTACGTTTATCATTGAGGGAAGCTTATGAAATTTTCTTTATGAGATTCCTAACTTTCCTGTTGAGATTATATTTATTTGAAATATGAACTGGTCTTTTCTTTTTTTCTTTTTTCATTTTTTAAGATGCAAGAAACTGACCATGTTTATTTTGAAAATTGATTATACTTGAATATTGGGTCGTTAAATATAACATCCTCGCTAAGACAGACATAGCAAAAAAAAATCAAAATAGCAAATAGGGACACAAAATTTTCACAAGAATCACAACCCTTTTATCAAGTTTGTTAGGATATAGTGAGCACTTTGTACTGTTCATTGTGGAGCTCTGTACATTTTCATCTCAAGCACAATGATGCTGATTCCTGAGAAAGCTATGTGCATTGTAAGCATATGCAGACTTTTAACCTTCAAGATTGAATAAGGAATTGAACGTGGCTGAATAATGGAGCTCTTCAGGGTCAAGAGAAAAGTATGCTCTTTTGGCTTTTTAGGAGGTGACACTGACAACTTCAATATTAATGATGTTATTTGTTATTTTAATGAATATTTTGCCTTAATATTGGTAAAACTTGAGTTTATGTGCGGAGAAAGGTAGAATTCAGTACCATGAAAATGACGTGACAATTTGTGATTGTTCGGAAATTTTTTCTTTCTACACTAGCTATTGATGTACATCCTATTTTTGATAATTTAGTATTTTAAACAGTTTTAGGACCTTTCTTGAGACACGCACTAGATTAGTAAATAGTAGAACCCAAATATCTCAGTTATAAAATTTCATTTATTATATATATATATATATATAATGTTTAACTTCTAGTTGACCTGCTAATATTATACTTCATTTATTATATATATATATATATATAATGTTTAACTTCTAGTTGAACTGCTAATATTATACTATATAAACTTTTGAGGTCCTACAACTAAATTATATTAATTATCTCCTTCTTTCCATTATTAGAGCATTAATATTGGAGAATGCTGATGTCAAATCTAAGAGAAATTTGAAATTTTAAGCCCAAAACCATCTGCATTGGAGAATGCTAAACAGCAATATTGTAAATTTTTTTGCAATATTGTTACAGTGCAATTCTAAACATAGAATTGCACTGTAGTAAGTATTGTAAAAAAAATAAAAATATTTTATTTGGAAGAAAGCTGAAAATGAGAGAGAGGAGAGAGATGGGTGAGAAGATATAATTTTGAGATATATTATTTTATTAAGTAGACATATTATTTTAATGAGTAAAAGAGGGAAATAGAAATTTGGGATGTTGAGGTATTGTAAAATGGTATGGTATAATGATAAAATAGCTTTTCAGAATTGTAAAATAAAGTAGCATTGGAATTTTCCAATACTAATGCTCTTATTCAATCTCCAAAAGGATTATGATAATTTTGCCACCTTTGCTTGATACTATTATGGATTCTAATACCCTTATTAGAAAAATAATACATTGAAAAGACTACAATTAAGTAGTTACTACAACATATATATATATATAGAGAGACATCACATAACCAAAATGATTAAGCTTATAATGAGCTTGGGCCTAATTATGTTATATTAGTTAATTTCTCTTCTCATTATTATTTAATATGATATTTCACTCACACATATATTTAAGGATAAAAAAATAAAATAAAAAATAAAGATGATGACATGGACATCTTCAGTCAACTTTCAACTATAGTTGCATGCTTTTCGGCCTTCGACTTCTTTTGCATACAAAGGGCTCGTTGACGTAAAAAAATGGAACGCTAGTGTAGAAAGAAATGGAACGCTCTGAACGCTCTGAAATGTACATGACGTAAAAAAATGGAACGCTCTGAACGCTCTCTCTCTCTCGAAGAACAAGCGGAACTTGCCCGCAGCAATAAAAAAGTTAAAAATGTGAGCCATGCTGGATTCTGTGAAGGCCATAGCTTGGGTTCTTCATCTCCTACCTTCGCTGGGGGTTCTGGCAGCAAAAATGTTTCATTCAAAGACAAACTTATGGGTGAAATACCAGGTGCATACACGCAGGCTTTCTGTTTTGAGGAGGTCATGGATGACGATGCGGAGTCGGATGATGAAGTGGAAACACTCAGGCAAGGTATGGTTGCTGTGAAGTTTTCAAAGGAGCTTAAACAGGAGATTCGAAGGCCATGGGTAAGAGCTTTGATTGTGAAAGTGTACGGAAGAGTTGTCGGATTAAATTTCCTTCAAGCAAAACTATTGTCTATGTGGAAGCCAGCAGGGAGATTGGACGTTGTAGATTTAGAACATGGTTTTTTTCTCGTAAGGCTGTCTTTAAGAGAGGATGTTGAGCATGTTCTGGGGAAATGATGATACAGGAGAGGATAGACAGGTTCTTTGTGAATCCTAAGTGGTGTTTACTTTACCCGGATGCAAAAATTACCCATTTACCTAGGTATCATTCTGACCACTGCCCTGTCTTGTTAGAGATGCAACCAGGGTTACGCGGTGGTAAGAAGAGGCCTTTTAGGTTCCAAACTTGCTGGTTGTTAGATCCTACTTTCCCTGATGTTGTTGCTCGAGCTTGGGATGGTGCAAATAATCTTGTTGAGGCTGTCGATAGTTTCACTAAGGATGCTGTGGATTGGAATAAAAACAGTTCGGGAATATTTTTACTAGGAAGAAAATTCTGATGGCTAGGATAAATGGTACTCAGAGGGCTATTGCTACCAAACCCTCTAGCTTTCTTCTTAATTTGGAAAAGGATCTTCTTAGGGATCTTGATCTTGTTCTCAATCAAGAGGAGGAGTTATGGGCTCTAAAGTCTCGGGTCAATTGGATGGTTCAAGGTGATCGTAATACGGCTTTCTATCATGTGTCGACGCTAGTTAGGAGGAAAAGGAATCAGATCATGGCAATCAAAAATGTAGTGGGGGAGTGGATTCACGAGGAAAGTGACATTAAAGAATTTATTAGAAGTGGTTTTAATGAGATTTACTCGACATCTCATGAAACTGCTTCATGGGGAGATCCTATCATATTGCTTTGTCAGGCTAGATTATCGGATGGGGAAAAAGAGAGCATTGGTGGAGAGGTTAATGAAGAAGAAACAAAGGCTGCCTTGTGGTCCTTAAAGCCTTTTAAAGCCCCGGGTCCGGATGGGCTACATGCGGGTTTTTTCCAAAAATTTTGGCCAGTAGTGGGGGATTCTATGATTGAGGAAGTTAAGCAGATTTTTAGGAGTGGGAAAATGCCTGAGCATTTGAATAAAACTCTCATTGCATTGATTCCTAAAATCCAAGGTCCTGAGACTCTAGGTAATTACAGACCTATTAGCCTTTGCAACACGGTGTATAAGGTGGTGACTAAGATTATTGTGGCACGGTTGAGACCTTTCTTGGATAAGCTTATATCTCCCTTACAGACGGCTTTTGTCCCGGGTAGAAAAGGCACTGACAATGTCATAATTGCTCAGGAGATAATTCATTCCCTTGGGAAAAAGAAAGGGAAGACGGGGTACATGGCTTTAAAGATAGATTTAGAAAAGGCTTATGATAAGCTCGAATGGGGTTTTATTCGAAACATGCTTGCTAGGATTAATCTTCCCACTAAGCTCATTGATGTCATAATGAGTTGTGTGTCGACGGTCTCCACTTCCATTTTATTTAATGGGGAAGCTTTAGATCCTATTCAGCCTTCTAGAGGGATAAGGCAGGGTGACCCGCTATCCCCTTACCTATTCATTATTTGCATGGATTTTCTTGGGCAACTTATAGAAGAGAAGTGCAAGATGAAAACATGGCAGCCAGTTAAAGCCTCTCAAAGTGGTCCTGAATTTTCTCATCTTTTCTTCGCGGACGACCTCATCTTCTTTGCTAAAGCAGATTGGGTAAATTGTTCCGCCATTAGAGATGTTCTTGATGAGTTTTGTGATTTATCCGGACAATCAGTGAGTGAAGCTAAGTCGAGGGTGTATTTCTCTCCAAACGTGGACAGAGACACAAGGGAATCTCTTTGTGACATGCTTGGTTTTGTTTCCACCCCTTTCTTAGGGAAGTATCTTGGCTTTCCTCTAAAGCATCCTGGCTCCTCATCTCAGGAGTACAATTTCATTCTTGATAGAGTGAAACAAAAACTTTCGGGTTGGAAGGCTAACATGCTCTCTTTGGCGGGGCGGACTGTTCTCATACAAGCCTCTTTGGCTGCTGTTCCTTCGTATGTTATGCAATGTACCCATTTGCCAGGAAGAATTTTGGATGGTCTAGATAGAGTGAATCGAAATTTCCTTTGGGGTTCTTCGGAGGCAGCCAAGAAGATTCATTGGGTTGGTTGGGATAAGGTGATAAAGTCTAAGGAGGAAGGGGGGCTTGGGTTGCAATCAGCGAAGGGCAAGAATATAGCTCTCTTATCCAAGCTCAATTGGAGGTTGCATAATGAAAAGGAGGCCCCTTGGGCTAGAGTGTTGAATATGAAGTATTGCAATCAGAGAAGAAGGGGTGCAACCAATGCTAATAGGCTTCCTTGCTCTCACATATGGGCTGCGATGAAAAAAGGTATGGATACTTTCAATAAGGGGAGCAGGTGGTTGGTGGGCAGGGATAGTGGGCTAAATGTGTGGCAAAATAAATGGACAAGTGGAGGTTCTCTTAGAGGTTTGATTCAAGGCCCTATCACAAGAGAGGCTAGCCATCTAGAAGTTAAAGACTTTATGACAGACACGGGTTGGGATTGGGGAGATCCCCTTTGAACTGCCTTAGAAGTTAAAAGGGTGATTCAAGCAACCCCAGTGACGTTTTTGAGTAGAGGTGTTGATAAGTTGGCTTGGTCAGGATCTCCTAAAGGCACTTTTGACTTGAAAAGTGCTTATAGGATTGCCATGGGGGCTGAATGTGTAGTTCCTGTCTCTACTCATTGGATTTGGAAAGTGAATACTCTTCCAAGGATTAGAACCTTTCTTTGGAAATGCGTTCACAACAGCATTGGAGTCAAAGTTTGCCTTGAGAGGAGGGGTGTTAATGGTGATACTACTTGCCCTCTATGTCAGGAAGGAGCTGAAAGCATTCTACATGCTCTAAGGGACTGCCCACTTTTAAGATGTTTGTGGAACCAGCTGGGGGTTCTATCCTCAAATCAAGCCTTTTGGAGGAGCAACCTCCAAGATTGGCTAATGTTAAATAGCAAACTAAAGCATAATTTAGGTGTTATTCATCCGCCCTGGAAGGTTGTTTTTCCTTTTGCTGTGTGGAATGTTTGGAAGAGTAGAAACAATTTGGTTTTCAATGGCAAAAGGAGGAACCCAAATCTAGCTTTGGTGATTGTAAATCAAGCTGTAGAATTCTTTCATTGTCTTTCTTCTCCAAGGTTGCTGACCCGGAATGTTATGATGAGGATTAGATGGGAGAAGCCGGCCCAAGGTTGGTGGAAGCTTAACACAGATGGTTCTTGTTGTGGCAACAATGGCTTGGCAGGTTGTGGAGGAGTGGTTAGGGATGATGCAGGTATGTGGGTTATTGGCTTTTATAGAAGCATTGGCATGACAAACAGCTTTGCCGCTGAGTTGTGGGGTTTAAGGGAGGGACTTCTTCTATGCAGCAACCTCAATATTAATGCTCTTGAAGTTGAACTTGATGCTAAGGCTATTGTGGATGCCTTAGGGAATCCCTCATATGTCAGTAATGTTATATCGCCTTTGTTGGATGATTGTAAGCTTTTAATTTCTCGCATTCCTCAGGTTTGTATTAAGCACTGCTTCCGTCAGGCAAATAGGTGTGCGGATAGGCTTGCTAGGATGAGCATTTGTCTAGATGCTAATTTTTCTACCTTTGATAGTCACCTGTGGACTTATTGGAGGTTGGAGGAGGACCTTAATGGGTTGTTTGTCAATAGGGTCTGTACTGAGAATGTTTTGTTTCTTAGTTGGTAATGAATCTTTCTTCACCAAAAAAAAAAAAAAAAACAAAAAAAAAAAAAATAATGACTTCCATATTCCGACTTTTGCATACAAAGGGCCCGTTGACGATGCACCAAAACAAAATAATGACTTCCATATTCCACGAAACAATAATGAAGCATCACATACTAATAAATTCTCCTTTTCATCTCTCTTCGTTGTTTTTTACTTTTTTTTTTTTTTTTAACTTTGTTGAAACTGAAAACATATTATTGATTCTCAATCCAATGTATAGAGATGCCAAGTGGATTCATAAATAAATAAATAAATAAAGAAAAAAGAGAGAGATGCTAAGAAGAGTCTAAAAAAAAGGATAAAAGTATAACGTAAAGTGAGAAAAAAAAAATCAATTCAAGTGATTGATTTTTGTTCCCTGCACAATGAACCTATATTATGTTACTGTTCACGCACAGATGAGAAAAAAAAAAAAAAAAAAACCTGAAAACGCAAAACTTAAACANGAGGATGTTGAGCATGTTCTGGGGAAAGGTCCTTGGTTCATAGGAGACCACTTCCTTTCGGTTAGACCATGGGAACCAGATTTCAAGCCTGAGTCAGCCAATGTTGCTTCCATTGCAGTCTGGATCAGACTTAGTGGTTTACCGATTGAGTATTATAATGCTAAGGCGCTTCAACATATCGGGAAGGCTATTGGCAATGTGTTAAGGATCGATACGTTTACTGCGACTGAATCTAGAGGCAAGTTTGCAAGGTTATGTATCCAAGTTGATGTGAATAAGCCGCTTGTCACTACGGTGATGATAGGAAAACTTCAGCAATCCGTTACATATGAGGGTATTCACAACTTATGTTTTGAGTGTGGAAGATTGGGCCACAGAAAAGAGCTTTGTCCATTTGTTGTTAGGCCGATGCCGCCGTGCAAGGGAGCGGAGTTGGGAGGTGCAGGTGATAGAGGAGCAAGCTCACACGTTGTGCATGCTGTTGATGATGCTGAGGCAAAGTTGGGACCACATGGTAAGGAGCACGATGCTGTACACAAGGACGTGCATGAAGAATTGTATGGCCCGTGGGTGGTTGTGGCACGCAGGAAGAAGGAGACAAAAATCCAGAGGAATGGTGGGACCTTACCTGACCACGGTCTGGATTATGAGCAGAGGAGTAACGGACAACAGGGAATGAATAGAAAGACTTGGGCTGGTGTGGAGAAGGAGGATGGACCCAGCGGGTGGATTCAGTTGAATCCAAACGTACGCTCAATTGCTTTTTCGCTGCGGGTAGAGGCCTTTGTACTTTGTATGCGCATAATAAACGCTACTCTTCTTCTCAAAAAAATAAATAAATAAATAAACGCTACTCTTACATAAATGTCCCTAGAAAACGTGGTTTGTGGTTGGAAGGGGACGAGAGCAGAAAGAAGACACGGTAACTCTGGAATCAGAGGAAAAGGAACGTTGAGTGCCCATTGGGGAAAAAATATCTTATCCCTTTATCTGTATATGAATATGATTAAATTTATTAAAAATAATAATAGACGTGAAGAATAGACAAAAACATACTTGAAATAAAAAATTGATAGACAAACAAACTGGCTATACCTATATATATATATATAGGACGAATAATAACAGAGGAAAAGTAGTAGCAAGACTTTGAACAAAGACTAGACATTTACACAGACTCCACAAGTATGGCAGAAAAAGAAGACACCCCCAGAGCTTAGATATTTCTAAGTTCTATCCAATATCAAAAAAATTATACAAAAGTATAGAAGAAGACGAATGCATGAGAGGGAAAGAACTTGCGTTGAACATGGCACAAGTGAAGAAAGATATATACCGTCCAAATCGTAATTAATGTATAGAATTTAAGTATTTACGTAAATTACATTAACATCCACTCCTTTTATTCATTTTGAAGTAAAGATATATCTATAAATATTCCTGATTCTTCGTAATCACATTAACATCCACTCCTTTTCTTCCAAGTGAAGGAACACATTACACAACTCTCTCCAGTCTCCAA
Source organism: Quercus suber (assembly GCF_002906115.3). Classification (NCBI taxonomy): domain Eukaryota; kingdom Viridiplantae; phylum Streptophyta; class Magnoliopsida; order Fagales; family Fagaceae; genus Quercus; species Quercus suber. Next base: position 1,151,546 of record NW_027069631.1, on the reverse strand, counting down.
TAACCTTGTCAATTGTTAGAAGCAAAAAATGGAGTATAAATGGATTGTACCATTTACAATATTGGCTTTTATATTAGTGCAAGTGAATTGTATTTGGCACCGTGCTCGTTATGTTCCGAAGCCCTGTACTGGCTGCCACATAGATAGACGTCTATGCTGTATGTTGATGGAGGAAGGCGAAGGAATATGCTGCAACGGGTGTGTTAGTCAGAACGTCCAGCATACCCAGTTTTACAGTTTGCGCAGTCTTCTGGCTAACCGTGCAGTATACGAACCTTCTAAGAAAAAGCCGTCGTCTTGGTCAATAGAGTTCTGGAACTACACGTCTTTTATCACTGCCGCAGCTCAGTACCAGCCTTATGGCTTTGGTACTACCTACAAGGACGGGGGGAAGGTTTCCCCTGGAAAAATGGAAGTCGCAGCTTTACTTGCACATATCGGCAGCAAAGTAACCTGTTGAGTTCAGAGTTTCTCTTTAATTTGAGTTTTCCTGTTGTTGGTGTGGTTGAATATATATGTATATATTCCGTCTGGCTTTGATGTCGTATAAACATGAGATCAAAGTGTTTACTGTGTTTCAACTTAATTTCAAGACTTTTATTCTTTTTTGTTCTTTTGAGAAACAACTTTTTTTTTTTTTTTGAGAAAATGAGAAACAGCTTTCAAGACTTACATTATATCTAGAAAATTATTATTTTACATCTTATTAACAGTATAAAACTTGCACTACACATTTATTTAGTCTATATTATAAATCTTATATTAATAGTACAATGTAAATCTATAACTATCGTTTACATCTTTCATGCATATCTATTTTCTACATTTTAAATAATTTGGAATTACAATTTAATAATTTAAAATGTGTATAACCATATATTATTGTGGATATTGTGTATAAAGATGCAAAAAATAAGTGTGAGCGAATAATTATATTGTAGGCCTAGGAGAATGTTTGGTTTGGATCGAATCTTAGAATTTGTTTTTTAATATTTTATATATTTTTTTAGAAACCTCCTTTTCCTAATTATTTTTAAGATTTTTTTTCCTCAATAAAATATTTAGTTACCTAAAAACAGCGGAGTCGCCGGGGGCAAGAAAAGACTCCCCATTCTTTAAAATAAAGTCTTTTACTTATATATATATATATATATATGATGATACACGAAAATCGTCTTTGAGTTCTTGGCTGCCCATATTTAACTTAAGTGAGATAAAGTTGTTTTTCTTATTTAGATTCACTTGAGATAAAATTATTTTGTAGAAAATTTTAGTGGAAACAATTCTATCTCAGATCAAGCTAAACAAAAAAGGGTAAAGAGATAATTTTCTTTTAACCCACTTTTTCTAATACTCCCAAATACAGGAAAATGCGGAAAATTATCTTCATATAATGTTTTCCATTAAAACAAACAGAGTGTAAATTATTTTATCTATTCTATTTGTTTCTACGGAAAACATTGTGTGTAGATAGTTTCTGAATTTTTGATATTTGGTAGCATCAGAAAAAATGAGTCAAAGGAAAATCATCTTTAGTCAACAGAAAAAAGTATGCTTTATTTTTTAAAGATTGTTTTCCACTAAATTTTTTCTAGCAAACAACCATATCTCATGACAAACTAAAAATAAGAAAAGGTAGGAGATCATTTTAAAACTTTTTTAAAATTGCTACCAAACATAGGAAAATCAAATAGTTGTATAAAAAAAAAAAAAAAAATACTACCATTTTACCTACATTTTGAGGTTACGGTCAATATAGTCCCCACATTTTGGTAGCTGTTAGTTTAATCCATATTATTTTCAACTTAAAGTTAATTTGATACCTACTGTTAATTCACTAAAAGAAAATGCTTACATGGCTAATGGCATGCATCCCATTGGCACACACATGGCAAACAAAATAATATAAAATTAAACACTTAACATTTGAAAGGCATGTTAGAACCCCAAAAAACAAATCTTGAAAATTTAACTGAAAAAAATAATGAAAATGTATTTTTTTTTTAACTCTCATTTAAAAAAAAAAAAAAAATTCTTTTGTATGCTTACACTTTCTTAGCGACCAAACACAATACCCAGTAACACACCAAAGGGTCATCAATGGGCCGGGTCGGGCCTGCCCGGCCCATTTTTACTTGGCCCATGGGCACAATGGGCTGCGCATAAAGGGCTATTAACTAGTTAACGGGCTGGGTTAGGCTGGGCTGAAAGAGAAAACCTCAGCCCATAACCCTGCCCATGGGTAATGCCCATTTTGTCTTTAACAAGCTGGGCTATCGGGTTGGGCCTAATGGGCTATTCATGGGCTTGTGTTAGGATATTATTTATTATTTTTATAAAGAAAAAATCAATTTTTATAAAGGAATAATCAATCTATTTTTTAAAGGAAAGAATTAAAGAATTTAATACTTAATTACAATTTTTTTTACAGTCAAATCTATTTAATTTTTTGTTTTGTTGATGAAAACCTATTTAATTTTTTTTATTAAGGCTTTAAATAGATTTTTATTTTTATCTTTAATAAAAAAAAATGTCAAATGGTTAATTCAAATTTGCTAGACTACTAGAAAAATATATATTTAGTAAACTAAGTTTAGCACAATTACTTTAAGTATTTTAGTGGTTCAAGGAGTTCTTTTAAGAAATTCCTCTATAATATCTCAAGATCAATTCTTCATACACTTCCTATATATTTTTGTTATGAATTATGAGTTATTAGGCTAGGCCAATGGATTAGACCAACGGGCTGGGCAACGGGTTGGGCTACTGGGCTGACCCATCAGGTACCCCTGGGCATAAAAACTAGCCCATAACCCGACCCACCAGGCTAGTGGGCTACCCATGAGCCTCAATAACAATGGGCCAGGCCACCTATTATCCCGGTGGGCCGTTGGGTTTCTGGGCTGAGTTATGGGTCGTGGGCTATTTGATGACCCTTACACACCAATAGAAAATCCCAACCAAATAAAATCTCTCACATAATCAAACACTATCTAACTAGTTTCCCCTTCCTACTAGAAATCTTTTCTTTATGTCTGACCGAACCCCAACCTCCATGGCCATAATCTTGATCCTCCAGAAATATCATCCCCTCTAGTTCGCTGTTGCATACCACTGCCAGCATCGGCAATGGCATCCCCTCGTTTCTCATTATGAAGCTCTCTCTCTCTCTCTCTCTCTCTTGGCAAACCTTTCTTTCTTTCTCACCCACAAGCCAAATCCTCTCACAAGCTTACGCGGCCACCACCATCTCCTCTATTGATTTCATTCCTTTTCCCTTTCTCACTCTAGCCTCAACTCTCTAATTGCTTAACCTAAACCCAAAGGTTCTACTCTTTCTCTCTCTTCTCAAATTGGTGTCTAGAGGGGACATCTACGCCACATGACACAAGATTTGTGAAATTTTGGTTGTCAGGGTTTCTATGATGTGTATGTGGGTGACAAGTTATGTATGAATAGAGGAATTTATTGTATGGGTTGTAAATATGCGATGTTTGTGTTTGATCAGTGAGCACCTGTTCTTGATTGGGGCTTGATTAGTTCTTTTTGTGTGTTTGGTTTTGTAAGGGGTTTTATTTTGGTTGGGATTTTCAGATTGGTGTGCTGCTGGAATAGGGTTTGGTAGCTAAGAAATTGCTAGAATACAAAAGAAAATTTTAAAAATTAAGGAGAACATTTTAAAAATTAAGGACTATTTTTTAATTCATTTTATTTATTTATTTCTTTCAATTATTTTTTCCAGTTATTTTTTTGGTTTTAATATGGCTTTTTTCTTTTTAAATGAAATGCTTATGTGGCTTTTAAATATTAATTATATTATTTTATATTATTTTGTTTGCCATATGTGGGCTAATAATGCACGCAGTTAGCCATGTAAGCATTTTTCGTTAGTGAATTAACGGTATGAACTAAATTGATTGTTATCAAAACGTAGGAACCATATTGACCGTGACTTTAAAATGTAGAGACGAAAATAATATTTTTGGCTATAAAAAATACAATGTGAAAAATAACTCATTTTGTAGAAAATATTAACATTGAAACAAATAGAACTAAAATAACAAATTAAGTTGGGAACTAAATTCACTTGGGGAACTACGTATTGATGAACTAGCTATTTGTAAATAAAGTAGTATATGAACAATGATTAATAATATTAGATAGATTCAGTCTCTAAGCAAAGTAAGTGCGGATGATATTTTTTAGGTGACGACGAAGGGTACGTTTCTAGACCTGTAACTTGCGGTTTATGCAATTACAAGGAAAAGAATACCAGCTTTCATTATTGTGATGAGCACTACAAAGACATTTATCCATGTGCACCTGGAGTTGCATATTATGGTCGGGGTGCTCTACCTATCTATTGGTATCTATCTTATCAATAAATAGCAATAATTATTATACATTCTTTATATCTTTGCATTGAATGATTTTATCATTTATATCGTGTTCAATTTTATTTAAGTTGAAACTTCTTTAGAAATTTTATGTTTACCTCTAAAAAAATAAATAAATAAATCAAAACGTGATCATTTTCTAGCATAATTCAAATATGAGTTCCTAAGTTATGCATTCATCATACAAAATCTAGGTAACCGATACTTGAGAAAAACATGTGCAACCTAATTTTTGGTAAAACTAAATACAAGAATTTTCCTTTTCTTAAAGACATAAAATTTTGCTTTACAACTGTAAGACATGTATGTATCTTTTGTTTCCTGCCCTTAAAGAAACTGTAGATCAATTGACAGCTTCATGACACAATCCAATGGATTCTCTTTATTCATGATATCCATCAGGAACTACAATTATGGAGAAGCCACTAAAGATCTGAACGTGGATTTGTTAAACCATCCAGAATACATAGAAGAAAATGCTACCTTGGCCTTCTTAGTTGCAATTTGGAGGTGGATGACGCCAATAAAAGAAAATCAACCTTCAGCACACGATGTCTTTATTGGCAACTGGAAACCCACCGAGAATGACAATTTGGCCAAGAGAGTTTCAGGTTTCGGTACTACAATGAATGTGCTCTATGGAGATCTTGTTTGTGGTAAAGGTAATAATGAGACGTCCGTGAACAACATCATCGAATATTACCTACATTACCTTGATCGTATAGGTGTCAACCGAAACAAAGCAGGACCTCATGAATTGCTTAGTTGTGCTGACCAGGTTCCTTTCAATCCATATGTTGCCTTATCTCCTTGAGCTTTGTTTGGTGTTGATGGATAGTCCATATTTTATTGAACCAATCCTCTTTTAGAGGTAATGCATTAATAAATTTTTAAGAACCTATCAAGTAGCAAGAAGGAGATGTTGAAAGACGAACAGGGAATAAGAGTTTGTATAAACTGTTTGTGTGCCACGTTATGTCAAACTTGCTTAGATGATAAGAGATTGCCTAGTTTTGTGTGACTCCTGGAATATAATTTTGTTTTTAATTTCCTAATTAATATTGTGTAATTAGTTAGTGTGGATTGTATATGAACCTCTCTATGTTTGTATTATATGTATTTTAATTGTGGAATCTTGAATTATAAATAACAACTCGTAAAACCATCAACATGTATTATTTAGATTAGTCACATGATTCATTAAATAGACCATGTGATTAAGGCTTCATTTGATTGGGGGCTAGAAAATTGGAGGAATATAAAACTCATTTGCTCAATTGGAAAGAAAAATGAGAGCTAGAATAGAAAATGTAAATTGTATAAATTTGTTCAATTCAATTGTGTATGGATGTACACTTCATTAAAATATACATATAAACACACACAAAAACACAAAACAAATGAGGAAAACAAACGGATGTACAAAAAACAAAAGGATAAACACACAAAAGAAAGGACAAAAAAATGAATGAGAAGTAATAGAAAAAGACAAAAAATGAAAGAAGAAATTGACAAAAGCGGGAAGAAAAGAAAATTTTTATTGGTCGAAATTTCCATCCAAAACATGTGAGACATTTTTCCCCCCTTTTCTCTCCCATTTTCTCTTTAATTTGGGAAGATTGTATTTTGGTAGGCCCATGGAGAAAATACTTGTGCCGTACCAGCTTTCCCTCACATTATCTCCTCTAAATAAAAACCCAAAAATATCATTTTCTCGCCTTCCGTTTCCTTCCCTCCAAAATCACCCCAACTAAATGGAATCAAATGGGGCCAATGTATGCATGGATAGTCTAATGAATTTTCATGTAGTGAGTTGGAAGATTTGTCCTTCAAAACGATTTGAAAATAAATGTTTTTACCCCGTTGAAATGTCATCATCAAGCACACCATCATCCTCATTAACCCTTCTTAGGTTCATCATGATTCGTGGGCATTGGAGGTTTTAGTTTCCTCAGTTGCACACACCACCATGACCAAATTGCAAAGTCTCCTCTTGATAGTTTTTCTATCCCAGACATTCCTTAGCATTGTGTTAATACCGTACTTTGTCTGCCTCGATTTGCATGTTAGACCCCAAAAATTCCAAAGATATATATATATATATATATTTTTTACTAGGGGACTGTGGGAACGTCGGGATTATCATGGTTTAACCCATTCAAACATCAAAGTGCCTAAAGTGTCATTTTAGGTCAAAATGACCAAAATGCCCTAGTCAACCGTGAGTTGACTGAAGGTCAAAATTGATCAAAACTCCATCAAAATGATTTTTCATGTTTTTATATCAAACCTAAGGTTATTTGAGCTTTTTGTCAACTTTGACCAAATTTGATCTAGAGTTGACTTTTGATGTAGCCATCTGATCAGGATAAAACCAACATCATTGCAAAGAGTATTGAATTCCATTTAAAACGATGGCTCATGCATCAAAATCAGAGTTAAGACAGTTGAAATATCATGAAAATATTGCTAAGCGCATTAGCTTGCTTCATGGGCCCATAACATTTTGGTATGCCATTTGATTTTCAAAACGTCAAATGATTTGGAAACTAAACATCCATATCTTTCCAATGCCACTAGAATAAGGTCAATCAGAGTTTAGTAAGGCCTCCCAATAAGCGTCCAAATTTGGAGATTGAAGCATCACAAAAATATGTTGTTTGAAACATGGTACCAAAAACATTTTTCTCATTATGAGTACTTTAAACAAGTATTTTCACAAAACTTTTTAAATCAAAGTTTTCACATCATTTTGAACAACAATACTTGAAAGCTACTACCAAACAGACCCTTATTTATCATTGTGGCCGATGAATTCGATTGCATTCTCAGTTCATCTTCAAACAAAATTTTGTCTATAATTGTTTTTTTTTTTTTTTCTTTTCTCTTAATTAAGTATCAATAAATTATAAAATTATGGTTCATGGATGTACAAATGAACTATGGTATGCAAACTTTTAGAGTGCAGCTACTCAAAAGAAACATGGTTGGTTCTCCCAATAAATAAATAAAGGCAGAAATACTATATTTATCCCTACATTTTCATCTCATTCCCACTTTGGTCCCTACTTTTTATTTTTATCACTCTTAGTCCCCAAAATAAAAAAATTATTCCATTTTGGTCCCTATTGTCATCTCACTAATTTTTTTTTTTTTGAGGTAAAGGACGATAGAAAGTGTATTATTATCATAAAAAAGTATACAACCCCATGTATCATACCATGGGTGAGGGGGGCACCAACTACACTTTAATGCTGGGCCCATGAGCAAAAACAAAGAAACATTGAAAATATAGGACTGACACAGCCATGTGCATGGAAAAAAAAACAGGACGTTCATGCTACTCTTTGTGCTTCCATAAAACTTTGGTATTCCTCCAGTAAGCTTCTTGCTCCTTCCCAAATTATCTGTGGCTGAGGTTGGAACTGTTCAAAGTACACTTTATTCCTTGCATTCCATATAGCCCATGCTGTAACTGCCCATGTCTCCAATTCTTGTTTACTCAGTTTAGTTTGCATTTGCTTGAAGAGAAGAAAAAAGTCACTGTCTCCATTACTGCATTTTTGGATTTTTTCTCCTAATCAATGCCCAGACGTTTCTTACAAATGGGCATGTCCATAATATGTGAGTGGTAGTCTCGGGTTCTTGTTTGCACAGCTCACAAGTCGGCTCCACTCGCACTCGCCTGCGGTGTAGATTGTCTCGGGTAGGCAAGCAATTAGAGCACGCTCGCCATATAAACGTTCGTATCTTCGGTGGCACATTGAGGGACCAAATCTCTTTCCATGTCCACGCATGAAGCTGAGCTGCAGAATGTTCTGCCTTGGGCTGGTTTTTCAAGCGAACCGCTACCTTATAAGCTGACCGCATAAAGAATTTTTGTGCTCTGTTTTCCATCCAGCAAACAAAGTCATGAGAGTTAATGTTTTTTAGCGGCAGTGACATGATCTCATTTCGTGTTTGAGGGTTGAACATGGCATTTATTTTTCCTCGGTCCCATTGTCTTGAGTCTTGGTCGATTAGCTCACATACCTTCATGTCTGGTGGTGCATCATTTAGTGGTACAGGGGTGTGAGTCAACCAAGGATGCATGAACACTCCAATACTTCGACCATCCCCCACCTGCCATCGTGAGCCCTCTCTGATGAGATCCCTGGCTGCTAGGAGACTACGCCAAACAAAGGAAGGATTATTCCCCAACTCAGCAAACATGAAAGAGCAATTTGGGAAATAATGAGCTTTGTAAACTCGATAGAACAGAGAGTGGTTTTCATGTATTAATCTCTAGGCTTGCTTGGCCAGCATCGCTAAGTTGAAAGCATGGAGGTCACGAAACCCCAACCCTCCTTCCTTCTTTGCCATACACAGTTTCCTCCAATTTATCCAATGTAATTTCCTCTCTGCCTTCGTTTGTCCCCACTAGTATTTGGCCAGCAAGGAATTTATGTTGTCACACATGGAGTTAGGTAGTTTGAATATACTCATAGAGTATGTCGGTATCGCTTGTGCCACCGTCTTAATCAATATCTCCCTTCCCGCCTTTGAAATAAATTTTTCCTTCCACCCCATTACTCTCTTTGTAATTTTTTCCTGAAGGTTTTTGAATGTATTAACCTTGGATTTTCCTGTGGCCATAGGCAGTCCAAGATACCTTTCACATTCTGTCATTATCCTTGCTCCAAAAAGTTGTTTAAGTGACTCCTTGACCTCCTGTTTTGTGTTCTTGCTAAAGAATAGTGTGGTCTTTTGTCAGTTTATGGCTTGGCCTGATGCAGTTTTATATTGCTTTAGCAATTGTAGACGTCTTTGCCCTTCCTCCATAGTTGCTTGACAAAATAAGAGACTATCGTCGGCGAAGAGGAGGTGAGAAACCCAAACTCCATGTTGGCTTGATTTGATCTCTTTTAGCACACCGGCCTCTCCTACTTTCCTCAATAGCGTTGATAGTCCTTCCGCACATAGCAAGAAAAGGTATGGAGAGAGGGGGTCTCCTTGCCTTATTCCCCTTGTAGGAGTGACGAAACCCCTTGGTTCACCATTGATTAAAATGGAGTAAGATGCCATGGTTACTGTCTCCATTGCCAACTGAACCCAATTAGGATCAAATCCCAATTTCACCATCATTCTTTGCAAGAATGTCCACTCAACCCGATTGTAGGCTTTGCTGATGTCAAGTTTTACAACCATGTGTCCCTTTCTTCCCTTCCTTCGGTTTCACAATCTGTGAAGCAGCTCATATGCTACAATAGTATTGTCAGTGATGAATCGATTTGGCACAAAGGCACTCTGAGCATTAGAAATCACATTAGGCAAGATAATCTTTAAGCGATTAGCAATAACCTTTGATATGATACGAGATACCACATTGGCTAAACTAATAGGTTTAAAATCAGACATGTCTTTCGGGTCATTTTTCTTAGGGATTAAAACAATATGTGTATGGTTCATTTTTCTCAACATATGCCCTGAGTTTAAAACAGATAACACTGCTACTGTAACATCATGCCCCACAATATGCCAATATTTCTGAAAAATAATGGAGTCATACCATTAGGACCTGGTGATTTGGAAGGGTGCATTTGAAATAGGGCTGTCTTGACTTCTTTCGACTTGTATCGTTGTAGGAGAGTGGCATTCATACCTGGAGTAACCAATCTGTCCACTGAGTTGACCACTCCATCAATAGTGATCGGGTGGGAAGAGGTGAATAGTTGCTGGAAGTAGTGTTCTGCAGTGTGAGCAATGCTATCCTCTGAAGTACACCACCTTCCTTCACTATCATAGACACCCAAGATTTGATTTTTCCGTCGGTGTTGACTGGCCCTTTGATGAAAAAACTTTGTATTTTTGTCACCCGCCGGTAGCCAAATGGAGCGAGACCGTTGTCGCCAAAACAATTCCTCCTAGTGTAACAGATTGTTGATCTCTACCTTTAGTCCCTTAATAGCAGCAAGATGGTTAACACTATTTAAAGAACATAGGTCTTCCAATTGTTTTTGTTTCTCCTGGAGTAATGTTTTTGAACTAGCACCTGCTGCACAGCTCCAGTCCACCAAGGCAAATCTGCATCTTTTGATTTTTTCAAAGAGCTTTGACATAGGGTTGCCATTTCTCACGGCTGCCCTCAAATGCTTCTTGTATCACGGTCTCACATTGAGGATTAGAAGCCCATTTTTCTTCAAACCTTCGTGGCACTTTCCTTCTTCTAGTTCGTTGGGTTTGGTTCTGTGTAGTAATGACTATCGGAATATGGTCCGAGTATGAGGATTGGAGATGAAGGACCCGCGTCTCCGGATAGATTTCCTTCCATTCTGCCGTTGCACATGCTCTGTCAAGTGTCTCCTGTATAAATGCATTCCCATGTCTACCATTGTTCCAAGTGAAGATGTTTCCTTGAAAACCAAGGTCCTCAAGTCCACAATGTAGGAAGGTAGCTCGAAAAGCTTCCATGTGGTTCAACGGTTTTGGTACACCACTTTACTTCTCATCAGATGACAAGATCTCATTATAATCTCCAACACATATCCAAGGGGCTGAGATCCTAGTGTGAAGATGCTTGAGAAGTTGCCATGACTCATGCTTTCGTTGTTCTTCCGGCCAACCGTAAAAGCCTGTCAATCTCCATGTAGGGTTAGAGCCATTAAAAATAAGAGCGTCAATATGGTTATGTGTGTAAGTTTGGACATGCAAGTCCACATCCTCCATCCACAAAAGTGCCAGCCCCCCACTTCTATGAATACTCGGCACCGCTAACATACACCGATATGGTAGGTCTGCTTGAATCATCCGCATCTCATCAACTGACTGTTTTTGTTTCCATGAGAAACAAAATTTTGGGAGCTTTTTCCCTCACCAAGTGAGAGAGGACTTCGACTGCACATTGGTTCCCAAGCCCCTGGCAGTTCCAGCTTAGGATGATCATTGCTCTCGGCGGGGCTACATCGCAGCCTCCACCGTTGTGAGTAGTTCTTCCTGGTTGTCTTCACTGGTCTTACTCCGTTTTCTATCCTCATTTTCCCCTTGGCGACCGTCTTCTGGTTGTGCTCGTTTTACCCCCGTCTGGTGTGAGCCAATATTGGTTATACTCATAGGATGGTCATTGTGGTGTTCAATTCTCTTCCACTTGGTTGTATTTTCTGTGGGCCTTATTTCTTGTGTTTTAATAATCTCGCGTGCCGCTGCACGTGGTATTAAGTTTTGGTCAACAGCTGCATGGTTGGGTGTAGGTTTTATGACTTCAATGTACTGGACATGGACATTAACTAGCTCATCGGCTGCAATCATGGGATTGATTGCCTCTGATAGGGTTAATTCCTTATCCGTTACCTCACTCAATTTTGATGCCACAGCCTTAATACTTTCCTTGAGGGTCTAATTATTCTCCGTGATTTCCGTGCCCATTAACTCCACGTTAATATGCTGCTGTGAAACCATATCATTAATGGTGCCGTTACCTAACTCTCCATTTTTTCCATTTGGGTCATTATTGCCACCTGGAGCAGTTACACTCATTGATTGCGGTTGATCCCTACAGCCCTGATCGTGATTCTGCCTTGTTTCCCACCGTGGTGAGCTATTCCGTCGTCTGTCCGGTGTTTCACCGCTTTTTCGTTGCCCCGCTTTCAGCCATTCCCCATATGGGTTCTCGGTCAACTGTTGGTCCCTTAGGTTTGGACACTCTTTTGCATCATGGCCAAACAAGCCACATTGGTAGCAAAGTCCTACCATTCTTTCATATTTGAATCCCACTCTTACTCGATCTCCTTCAAGGTTGAGTACATATCCTCCCCGTCGAATTGGTTTATGCAGCGGAATTTCCACACAGATTCGGATGAACCGAGCTTGTTCCGAAGAGAAAGTTTTGTTGTCTACTTCCACCACATGACCGAGGCCTTTGCCAATATCCCATGCAGCTTCCTTATTGATAAGATCGAATGGCAATCTCCATACTTGAACCCATATAGGTAGCATTGAGAAAGTTACCGACCTCGCCGTCATGCCCCGTTCCCATCTACGGAGGACAAGGAGGTTATTATCGAAGCTCCATGGTCCATTGTTAAGAACCCATACCAACTGGCTTTCCAATGTGAACTTAAATTGTAGTATTCCTTCCCCCATCTCAATGATCCTGACATCACTTCCCAGCTTCCAGGCAGCTCGTATCGTTGCCTTCGCTGCTCTCATGTTATAGGGATGAGTGGAAAAGAAGTGTCCCACCAAGCTTGGGGAGCATTCTTCTAATGTTTTATCCCGATTTGTAGATCGAATCTCTAATACTTCACCTTCTTCCTCTGTTAACCGTATCTGTTGCATCCTGTCAATGAAGTCAGCCTCCATAGTGCACGACAGAAGTGGTCCTTTTGTTTGTGTTGACACCTTTTGACTCTAGTCCACTGCTATAAGCTGTGGAAAAAAAGTCTCACCTAAAGTGAGAAAGAGCACTCCTACCGTGAGGAGAAAAAAAAAAAGTCATCTCACTAATGAAAACCAAATACACAACTCAGCATTTTAAATATTAAAACAAAGCCACATCATTATTTTTCCTTTTCTTTAATTATTTTAAAATAAAAAAATTTAATTATTATTTAGTTGGATTTTTTAGTTGTTGGTATTCATTGACCAACTTTTTTTTCTGGCACTATGGTGTGGGGGCCGGGAAATTATTGGGTGGTCCAGGACTATCTACTCATTAAGTTGAGCTTGTAGTCCCAACCAATAGATTTAAGACACGTCACTAAAATTTGCTTACATAAACTTTTATGCCACGTCAGCTAAATAAACTTCACCCACCTTAACGTCTGTTAACCCATCAAAATCTGAAGAAAATATTCAAAATTTAGAAAGGAATTAATTGGGCGCGTTAGGGAAAATTTTCAGTCTCAAAACTCAAAACAGCTTTCGAATTTCATTTTTCATTGTGCATCAAGATTCCAAGAACTTGCTCTGTGTCTCTAGTCCACCCCTTCTCCTTCAGCTCTCAGATCGCTCGCTTCAGGCCCAAGCTGGATGAGATCTCCAAGGTTAGCAAGCTAAGAACTTCCCCCCTCTCTCACTCTTGTGCAGCAAAAGGGTCTGCTTTGTTTCAATTCAATCTACTTGAAGTGCGTGTCCCATCTCCTTATTCTCTTTGGATTTGTTCTTATGGTTGTTTGGTCACTTGGGTCATTGTTAATCTGTCATTTTTTTTTTTTCTTTCAATGAGCCATCATTTAATTGAATGCTTTTGATGGTTATATAATCTCATATTTATAGGGAACTGTAGATAAGCACAAAGATGGCTTCTGGGTTTGCTTCAAAATGGTCTAAAGGTATGTGATTCTACTTCTATTGCTTCCTTAAAGCTTCAATTTTTGGCCCGTAGTTGCTTATATTGTGCCTTTTGATGCTTTGGTTTGTTTTAATGTTGATTTTAATCATCCAGTTCATATGGGTTTTATTGATATGATATATGTGAGTGCAATTGATTGAAATGCTTCTTCACAGGTTGTTAAGCCTTTCTTTTTCTTGGTAGTAGTCCTTGATTTAATGTTTGGGAAGAGCTAAGAGCCTGTTGTTAAAGTATTATTTGTGTGAATTTATCGGTAGAATTTTTTTAGTGGTACTAACATTATTAGGCTGATAGATTTTTTCCAGATAAATGTGAGGTTTTAATGAACTTTGTTTGAATTTGGTGTGTAAATGAGCTTGAGCTCAGAAATGGGTGTTGAGTCTTGATGTTGTTAAAATTTTTAGTGAGATTGAGAATGTGAGTATTGAGGCTCAAAACCAAGTTAGATCAGGTTCTAGTCTTTGTACTTGCATTATTTATATTACTCACACCAATAAGAGAGCTAAGTCTTGCTCATGATTGGTTTGCCTTATTCAAGATTGGGTTGAATAGACTCAGTGATTTAGCCAAAGTTATATTCCATTCATGGGACTCAACTGTATGCTTTTGAAACTGATTATGCTTAATTGAATTGGCTTCAATGGAAGTAATTAATATCCAAGCAACTTTGAAGTTGGTGAGAATTAGAGGTAGATATCTAAGTTATTGTTATAACCTTTAGCAAGAATTCAGAAATGGCTATAACCTAACATGCTTTCTAAACAAGTGGCTCATTTATTTAGGATTTCATCATAATTTAAATGAGGTGCAGAAGAAATGATTTATTTTAAAAGTTTCTAGCTGATTAATTTAGAGAACGCCGATTGATTAAGATGACGCTTGCCTCTATTATGTGCAGAAGTTCTAGTTATAAAACAAGTCCAATTTTTTTTTGCTTAAACATGCATATGATGTTGACGTCTCCACACCTAAACAACAAGAATGCCAATGAACATTTGTTTCCTATTACATCTGCCCCAAGTGTAGCTAAATAATGTTAGGCTGTATCTAAATGTCTACTCTGTCTTTAAAGGAGGAGTTGTTTTAGCCATCTCCCTTAGAAGGCTATAAGGATGTTATAAAAATTGCCTAGTGCCTACATTTTGATAGGCCACAATCTGAATGACCCCTTGTGATTAACCCTAATTAATTAATTTAGCCAAGTTATTAATTAATCAATTAATCATGCAATTTTATGGAAGCACAAACAAATCACCAAAAACTAAATATGCAGCGGAAAATAAATAACACGGTGATTTGTTTACGAATGGGGAAAACCCTAACGGCAAAAATCCTATCGGGTGATTTTCAGGTCACCACTCCCGAAACTTCACTATTATCAAATCAAGCGGTTACAAGTAAAGGAATCCCAAGTACCTTACCAACCTACAATTGAACTCTTACCCCAATACCCAATTGGACTTGATCTGTAGCGACAGTTCCCACCTTCGATGCACGGCTCCCAAGTACGTGACTAACCAATGCGCGGATCCAAGTACGCGACTTCAGAACACCAACTAAGGAAGAATGGTTGGCTGCAAAGTTCTTTAGTTCATCCTTTATAATGAATAGCAGGAAGATGCTTGGTTACAAAACCCCACAGTACAAAATACACAACAACTTCTTGATGGAAGATGAACTAGGTCAAGAATTTCGTCTTTTGATCACAATTTGCTTAAACAGAGACTGCTCAATAATTTTGCAACTTGTGTCACACTTGACGGCTCTTAAAACAATCTTTTTATATGTTTAGGGTTAGAAGAAAAAAAGGCCCAAAAACATATTCACGGATCCCAAGAAAATCAGATTGGAAATCTGAAATTTTAAATCTCGACAGATAGCAGGTGTCGAGGTAGCTATCGAAAAGGTGTCGAGCTTTAAAAACTTTGCACTTCAGCTTGCTTTTTCTTGGACAGACTTGATGACTTCAACACTTGACCTTGAAACATTATTTCTTGAAGTATTAAAAACACCTAGAACTACTCAATTACAAGTAGAGTGCGTTTTGTCAAAGGATTAGCCAATTTACATAAATAAGTGACATATGTTCTTAATCAAGTTAAAACATATATGTCCTAACACATTTTATTTGAAAGATTAAAAGAACCCCTAATAATCTAATACCTCATTGTAAAACAAGGCATTTTATTTTTACCAAGGTTTAATACATTTTGCTAAATCAATATTTAAAGGTACACTAGTTTTATCTCCTCTGGATTTTGCCTCAGTTTGTTCTCTGCAATTCTACAACAACAAAGGTCCTTCATTCAAATGAGGATCATTCTCAAAGTTGTGGACAACTTGGGGGCAACAAAGGCGATGTGCATACAAGCTTTAAAAGGGAAGAAAGGTGCAAGATTGGGAGACACAATAGTTGTGTCAGTTGAGGAAGCCCATCCAAATTGAAAAGTCAAGAAAGGAAAGGTTGTATACGGTGTAGTTGTGCGTGTTGCCATGAGAAATTGAACAAAGCTTTTATTTGCTTAAAGTTATTACAGAACTAGTATCTTATTTGGAGATTGCTGTCTTTGTTGAAAAAATGAACCTTGACTGGACTCATTTTGAGATTCTTTTGCAACTTTTGTATGAGTGATAAGAGGTTCTTTGATTATCCAAAAAAAGAAAAAGATAAGAGGTTCTTATATGATTAGCTAACAAGATTTTTGGTAGTAAACACCTCAATGGTTTCCATTCAAGACTTGCATTAAGAAGATGATATATCTTTTTATGTCATCTTTTGCTTTGGGACCATATTCTGTGACTAATTTGAGAAAAGTGGGAAGAGATTGATGGAGGCCTCATTACAGTTTCTATTATTTGGAACTCATGAAGCAACTTTGATGCATTTCTTTCCTGATTTCTCTTGTGAAAATGGAAGTTATGGCATTTAGTGCTTGGTTTCTCTAGGCATCATTATTTGAAGAGAAAAATCATAGATGAAAAAATTTTGTTTATTCAACAAATGGTTTAAAACTTAGATTCCAGTCACCTAAAAAAAAAGGGAGTTAGGGAAGAACTGTTTTCTCAAGCACAACAATGAGCTATTATAATCTCTTTAAGCCAAATTCCAAAATTATGTACACAACATGTCACTTGTTTCAAACTAAAAAGAAGCTAACATGTATCAAATCTAAACTTTAGTAAAACTAAAAATTGTCTCGGTAACTTCAAGATACATGACTTCAATCCGTCATGAATGCTTCAAAGTTTTTATTAGCAATGTGGCTTAGTTGGAGCTCTATCATCCTGCAACTTTGAAAAACAAATTTCAATTAGTACAGTAATATCCAAGAAACCGAACCGCTATTTACTCGCAAAGATATATGTTCATTTGGTTTCAAGTAAAATAAACCAACAATTTGATTGGAACTTGAATTAGAGAAGTCAAATAATAAGCAATTAGTGGAGCAATAAGTATATAAAGCAAATTCCTTGAAAATAGTTGCAAAGCATACACGCTGTGGCTGCCTATGCTTGTAAATTTGCCAAAAACTAAAACTGGTGGAGTACACTCTTAGACTCTAATGTCTTCAGGCTTATTTGTAAACATGTGCCAAAAAAATGGGATTCTCAAGCTAATACCTAAAGGAAAAAAATGTGGGCAGCAAATTTAAGCCAATACTCAAAGAAAAAAGGGGGCATAGGAGTTTTACATCTTCACTATAAATTGAAGTTAGTAAAAACGATAGAACTATTAACAATTAAGAGGTGCCAAAGCAAATTGCTCAAAGAACCAAGAATCTTTATTTTTTTGGTTGTAGTTCAAGATATTCATATAACAAAACACTCAAATTACAGAATATTGAATAAATAAGAGCTAAAAACACCATGCTTTACTGATCTTCTTTTGAAGAAACTATGAGAGCAACAGGTAGAAAATAAAAACTAAATTGGTACTACTTGGCTTAGTGACATCAACTATGGACTTATTTCTTCATTTTTTTTTTCCATTCAAATCCACCCACCAGAAGCAAAAGCATAAAGCCAACAAAGAAATGCCATTTTCACAAACAACTTAAAGGCAATCTTTCAAGAGGAAGCTCGCATAGACGAAATCAATTTGAACTTTGATTTACACAAATTCAATAATTTATAAACATCAATTACATGAAATACTTAAAATTTAAACCCCTAAAAAGGCTGTGTTTGCTGCACGAAATCAAAGTCTTGGAATAATTAAAAAAAAAAAAAAAAAAAGGGAATAGTATTGTAGGGAGAGAGAGCTAACCCAAGAGAAGGATGGAGATCTCATCAAGCCTGCCTGAAGCGAGCTATCTGAGAGCTGAAGGAGTGAGGTGGACTAGAGAAACAGCAGGTTTGTAGAGTTTTGATGAACAATGAAAAATGAAATTTGAACGCATTGAGTTTTTAGATTGAAAATTTTCACTAACCTGCCCAATTCCCTTCTAAATTTTGAATTTGCTCTTCAGATTTTGACGGGGTTAACAGACGTTAAGGTGGATGGGGTTTAATTAGTTGATGCTGCTGATGTGGCGTAAATGTCTTTGTCAGCAAAATTTAGTGAGTTGTCTTAAAGTTATTGGTTGGGATCCGGACCACCCAATAATTTCCCGGGGTGAAAACATGTTCCCAAACAGAAACTCCCTTGAGGCCCATGCAAAAGGCTAATGGGACTACCACTCTTTTATCAGGGCCTCTGCACACTACCAGCCACATGGCTTTCGTATTACCGACATCAATCAAAGCTTCTTTGGAGCCAAGGAAGTCGCAGCTTTTCTTGCTCATGTTGGCACCAAAACCTCCTGTGAGATATGATTAAATCTTTTTTTTTTCTTTTATTAAATCTTTTTTTACTAAATATTTTAAGAATTTTTTTGATCTCTATAAAATATTTGTTTACCTAAATATAGATATTATTGATTATTTGATCTATTAAAAACAACCACATTTTGTTTGAAATATCCAAACTAAGCAAGTTTTCATTTGATGAAATTGGAAATGGATTCTTTTCGGTTGTTTAGGGAGTCAATCGGTTATGATTTGATGTTAAAGGGTATATCTTTTTTTCTTTTCTATGGGAGATGACCATTTGTATTGTTTAGGGTCATGTTGGGATGACATTTATAATTAAAATCTTAATTTAATTTTTTAATCCAACATTCTTTGAGCAAATGAAAGAAGCTTTAAGTTGAAAGTGAATCTACTGAGAGTGGCTTAAGTAGATTCTTTTCTTCTAAAAACATATTGGGTTGGAAGATGGAACAGAATGAATCCGGAGCACTAGGCATTGAAGAATTGCTCAGTGTAATTAAATATGGAAGCAGAGGAAGTCCAACAGTTCTTCAAATTTGATCTTGGGTAATGCTCTTCTTGATATGTATGTCAAATGCAAGAAATTGGAGTTTGCTGAAAGATTATTGGTGCTATAATGGAAAGAGATATCATTTCATGGAACACCGTGATTGCAGGATATGCCAAGGTTGGGGAGTTGGACCTTGCCCACACTTTTTTCGATCAAATGCCTAGGAGGTATCTTTTTTGTTGGAGTTCATTAATGTATGGCTATTCCCAGAGGAGTTGACTATATTATGGTGATGAGTTTATTCAGTAGCATGGTTGTAAATAATGTTATGCCAGACAATGTCACAATGGCAATCTCGGTCCATGCTGCAGCAGAAATTGGAGGACTGGACCAAGGGAAGTTGATACATAGCCGGGTGGTTAGGATGCAGATGAAAGTAGATGCGTTTTTGGGTTCAGCATTAATAGACATGTACTGCAAGTGTGGGAGCGTTGAAAGAGCTTTTATGGTTTTCAGGGGGCTATAACCAAAAAGGATGTCAGTTAATGTATGGACTACCATGATTACTGGATTTCATTCCATGGTTATTGAAGCAAAGCTCTTGAATTATTCTCTGAGATGCAAGGGGATGTAATGCCAAATAATGTGACTTTTGTTGCTATTCTTACTGCTTGCAGTCATAGTGGACATGTGGATGAAGGGATCAAAATATTCAATAGCATGAAGGAAAAATATTGTACGGAACCAGGAATCGAGCATTATGGGCTTTTGGTGTATCTTTATGCACGATCAGGAAGGCTGAATGAAGCAGAAGAAGTGGTTGACAACATGCCAATGAAACCAAGTCGATCCATATGGGGATCAATTGTGGGTGCTTGTAGAGCTCATGGAAACATAGTACTTGCAGAGAGAGCTTTTAGAGAGCTACTAAAGTTAGAACCTGATGAACCCGGTGGATATGTTTTATTGTCCTACATATATGCTACCTGGGGAAGACGGAGCTGTTCAGACAAGATTAGGGAACACATGGAAAGCAGGGGAGTAAAGAAGGCTGCTGGTGGCAGCAGTGTGGTTATTGATGGAGTTTTTCATGATTTTGTGGCTGCAGATAAGCGGCAGCCAAGATGGGAAGAGATTCAGTCCATACTGAATTGTATGAAAAGTGAAATGACGTCTAGCCCTGATTTTTCATTCCTCTTGCAAATCTTACTAGACCTATGTTGATGTCCGTGTTTGAGGCCTGATGCTTTTTGACTTTGACGACAGTGATGCAGATATGGGATATTTTTAGTTTGCTGGTCATGTGAAATTAACTTCTTGTATGCTGTTCTTTAGTATAAGTTACTATTATTTTCTCTTGACTGTGCACGTCTTAGGAATTCTCTTCAAGGAATTTTCCTAGCGGGCTTTTGTCTTGAATATAATTTCACATAGAGCCTAACCAAGAAATAATTTACTGGCTTAACATTGCTGTTTGTTCATCACTGTATTTCCATTTTATATTCTTTAATTTGTTGGGATGGTGGACATTTCAGTCTAAGCTGGAGGGAAGTACACAGATTATGCAACAGGTTTGTCAAACCTAATACAGCATATTATGGTACTAGCAGATGGTTTCCATGCTGACAGTCCTCAGGGAGACTCCTTATCCCGTGTATGAATGAAGGTGGTCTTGAATGCTGTGACTCATAGTTTGGTATCACTATTTTTGTCTTTCGACTGCCTATGATCTGGTGTTCTTTTAGACAATGAATTTCTATGTAGTTACAGTTTCTTAGGTCTTCTTACCCAAAATAAATGCTTTGTAACTGAATGTTATACTGCTCAGATTAGAACTATTTGTGCCTTGTGGGCAGTAAATGGTTGAGCAACCATTATATATGATATAGACACTAATTGTTCTCTTGTTCCAGGGAATGGCTATATATGAAGGCAAAATCATGTGATAGGCATAGTTGCATGCTTTTCTAAAATTTCCAACATACTCTCTCTTTAGGGTGGGGATCACAATACAATTGTATCCCCAAATCGAAGGCCATGGGCTGATCACCTAGAACTATTGAACCTCCCTCCTATTGAGGAGAGGCAGGAAGTGCTAGTCAACCCACAGGCCAATGACTGCTGACATGAATCAGTAGTGTCTTACAGTTCCCTTAATACCAATTTTTCAAATAGTTCCATTATACACACGCACACGTACGCCCATATTTAGTATGTTGCATATGCACACAATTTATGACCTTACCTCTATCCCCATTTTTAAAGGAAGGGCCTTTTGAGCCATCATTGATCACTCTATGATGCTGTGCTATGGCTTCTAAGTAATGAACCCAATTACCCATCAATGACTAAAACTTACTTGCTATAGTTATTGTTATTGTTTTATTATTTGCTAAGAACTCGTTATATGAATTAATTATGCTTCTTTTTGTTCATTTCAGGCGCGGCTCAACCTAACTACTTGGCAAGCTAAGCCAGCTTTGAGCATAAAGAGCAATGTTGAGAGGACTGAGGCTGTAAATACATTGATATTTGCCAAGTTGAAATGTTTCGGTTGTCAGTGTCTTTCTTAAGTGTGCATCTGAAATCCACAACTATAAAGGCATATTTATTTGTGATTCAGAATTTGTTACCATCCATAATTTGGTACTTGAAATTTATGCAATCTAAAACACAAAAAAAATTATGCAGCTTCCAATCCTCCTGTATGCTGAGCTTCAGCTGATCTCAATTAAATGTTTAGTTGTTTTTATACATGTCACTCATATACTTTATATAGTGAATGTCAATTTTTTTTGAAAAAGTAGTGAATGTCAATTTGATAACACTTTACTATTATTTTTCGTTAAAGATTAACAGATTTAATGATGTAATGTACGCATCTGCCACATCATGTACACATTATGGTTTTTTTTTTTTTTTTTTTTTTTTTTTTTTTTTTTATATGATTAAATCAATTAATTTCAATGGAAAATATTAACAGGTCTAATTTTGTCACATATCTGCCACATCATGTACACATTATGGTTTTTTTTTTTTTTTTTTTTTGAGAAACACACATTATATGATTAAATCAATTAATTTCAATGGAAAATATTAACAGGTCTAATTTTGTCACAAATGTAATGTGCATGGGTAAATTGTTCAAATCAAAGTCCAAGGACTAAATTAACACTCATGTCAAAATTCAAGGATGATATTTGTGCAAGTGCATGCATTCATGAGAGAGAGAGAGATTTTGTAGCCTTGAATAAGAAAAATACACATTTATGAAACGCATATTTTTACCATTTAAATTAAAGGTCAGACTTACCTCTAGTACTTTTTTAACTGTAATCTCTTTTTGTTTTAATGAGAGACTGCCACGTAGCATTTCGAGGACATATCCTTTTGTTTTAATCTCCTTTTATTGTGGACGTAGCATTTCTCTTAAAATAAAAGGATATGTCCAGTTAAAAAAATACTGGAGGTAAGTTAAACCCTTCAATTAATTACATTGTCGTTTTATTTATTGTCACCTAGGTAAGACTCCACCATAGGATTTTGGTGATATTTCAGTAAGTTGATCTTCATATCCCCCTCTTGAAAAATGATCAATCAAACATATTGAAATTTTGAACCTATGCTCCTACTAAATATAGAACACATGTTAATTACCCCATGTGACAGGTTTGCTATAGAGAAGAGACATCACATCATCAATTGGAGGAGAAGAATTTATGGATAGGTAGGATTACAAACAAGAGGTACACGAAGGAACTTGGATACTATTTTCTTAGCTATCCTAAACTTCTCACCTCAAATCCAAGTAAACAAAGTATGACTACCTGAATAATCAGACTGGATAGAGAGATTCACATAGAATTCTCTAATCAGAAGTGTAGAAGGGGGAACAAGATCTTGACACAAAGGTAACCAACCCCTAGACTCTAGATTCCTACGAATAGGAGATTTTAACTCACAAGAGGAGGGTGAAAGAGTCATACTAGGTAAGTAGATGAAAACCTTTGAAACTTTGACTTAAAAAAAAAAAAAAAAAATCAGTGTAAAGGAATCAAGAAGGGTCGAGAGGAAGAAGACAATTTTTTTGAAAAATACTAATCTGATTCCTTTTTAAAAATTGAAAAATACGAAATTTGATCAATTGAGAGGAATCGAGAGGCAATCGAAAAATTTTAAAAATAGATTTCGACTGATCAAAAGGAATCGAATAGGAATCAAAAGAGACAGTGAGTTTTGGCCTAAAACCTACTCTTTTCCATCTATGAGAGGCAACTTCGATCAATCGAAAAAGTTGAAACTCAAAATTTTTGAAAACTTGAAATTTTCTGCAAAAACACAATTCAAAACTAGCTTTCATGATATGAAATGCATATGAATGATTCCAGAAGTTTTCAAGAACACATCTTCTTCAAACAATTCAATTTTACTCATAAAAAATTTAACTTTTCTTCTTCAAAAAGTTCAACCCAAACCCTAAAAGGAGTATTAAACATCACACAATGTATAATTTCGAATGGCCAAATCAGTTAACACACATTCATATGTACAAAGTTTAACAAAGATTTGCGTGTAATGTGTGCAACTAGTAAGTATATAAGATACATTGAAGGTGATATATAGATAATAATTAAACAAATTTTGTTACATCATCAATCACATTGGTTTGAAAGTGACTATCACATAAAGAGTTATATCATATAACTCTCATATCTCGTAGAAAACATGCTTGCAATCATATAAAAACATTTTGATTCTTTTTGCTTTTTCTTTTGATTTTTTTTTAAAATTTTTCTTTTGAGCATAATTAAAAATATCATGCATAGGCATATCAAAGATAGAAAAGAAAATACCCTTATTACACATTCTTATTCTTTTGAAAATAACACCTCGTTTAATCTTGCTGTGCAAGTACTACACCTTACCGAGCACAACTTTTATAATTTGTAAACAGGTGTTCATGATTGGCGAGCAACAGTGGTGAGATGGTTATTTATGCCTTTCTCCTAGGATTTTCTAGTCCGTACGATCAAAATATGTGACATCAGAATTAAGAGAGTTTGTTTAAAAAATTATAAACAACACATACAATTAAGCACTACATAGAAAAAACTAGTAAAGTGCAGAAAATAGCTCATCAAAGCTAAACAATAAATACAGTCAGGAAATGTAAATTTCATAGGCCAATCTCAAGTACACACTTAGAGCATCAACAATGGGCCTATTATATGCCAAATGTAAAGTACATTTGGCATACAAGCCCAAAAATTAATCCACAACCACAAGGCCATATGGGAAAAGCCAATTTTTTTTTATAGATTTAGCTACAGTACCATCTCAAATGTAAGATGATACTGTAGCTGAATGATATAAAAAAATAATAATATTTTAATACTCTCTCCACGTTTTACCCGGCAATTTCTCTCTCCTATCTCATTTTTTCTCTTTCTTTTCTCTCTCTTCCTTCTCTCTTTCTCATCCCCTCTCTCTCGCCATTGTCAAGCTTCTCTCAGTTAAGTTTGTCCCAGATCGAAGCTCACGCCGAATCACCAAGCTAGATCGGAGCTCACGCCAGATTGGATTTCTAGATCGGCGTGGTAACGAGGCTGGTGGCACAGCTGAGATGGGTGTGGTTATAACATCCCAGTCAACTTAAAAAAAAAAAAACAAAAAAAAAAAAAAAAAAAATGTGGTGGGGAGAGGGGAGACATGGTTCTCCTTACAAATGAAAGCAAATAATACCATTGAACTATGCGGCTCTTGACTTTCGATGCCTTGTTTAGAGAGTTGCTACTTGCAACCAAAAGTTTATGTTATGTTGAAATTGACAATATGTAACAATCAAAATGACTATCCATGTATTAAAAAGATAGAAGACACTAATTTTTTTTTTCTTAAACAATTTTTAATATTAGCATCTTTGACAGTGTCCCCTAGACCCAAGCTTCACCCCTAACTTGTGGCCGGCTGGCCGCCAAGGCACCAAGTCACTCTTCTTAATCTCTATCTCTTTTTTCCCTCTTTAGTTTTAGTGTTGACATGCATCCATCCATTTAGATACAGTTTTTGATTGAAAGTTCATTTTCTTATATGTTAAAAATTATTTAAAATATAATATACTATGAAAAAGTAAGGTTTTCAAAAATTATACAAAAACAAATAAGCGCAAAAAGTTAAAAGAAAAAACTAACTTTGCATATAATAATTTGCGTAGGAAATTAATTATAAGTACTCATAATTCAGTTTACAAAGTGAGAACGTTGGATTAAACTAGAGTAATTTTTTCTTCAAATATGAGTAATGAGTCCTTTATTTATTTATTTTTTATATGTAATTCTTAACGTGTCGTAGATGACTAGCAAATGTTTGCTGAAACTATATATCTACTTCAAGTGTGATTATTGTAATTACTTGCTCTACGCAGCAAAAATAGTCCTAGTTTTCTTCCAACTGTATATTCAAAAAATGACAAATTTCTAGTTATGGACTATAATGGTGGTAGGTCCTGGTTGAGATTTTGAGATGGAAAGTTCGTATACGCAAGTCTATGTAACCCACCAAAATATACGTTCTGTTCATAAGCTTTAATTGTTGTATGCTAGTTGCTACCATGGCTTATTTAGATAAATAGCAATAATCAAATGGGTCTAATTATCAATAAGATAATCATGGTTTTAGTTAGCTCAAATAGTAAAATTTTTTGTCGTGGAATAATATATCGAGGGTTCAATTCCCCGTCTATACCAAAAACCTAGTGTCTTGAATAATGATAAAGAATAATTATCACTAAATAATTAATAATGATAAAGAATATTATCACTTAGTTGGTGTTATAAATCAGTATGATTCATTGGCTTTTGGCATCAAAATTACGTATGTACTAATCTTGTAGTTGCCGTGCGTACAACAATTTCTATTAACATCCAAAACTACTTTCTCATAGAATAGAATAGAATATTTGTTTCCAGCAAAAATGGTTCATAATTGATTGATTGTTGGAAATTTTATCAGCATTGACAGTGTTATGGGTCGCTACGTAATACAATTATATAGCCATCTCTAGCAAGTCTATCAAAATAAAAGCAACTCTGTTTAAATATTATGGGTATTGCTTATTGGATAAACTTGATGTATTCTGTTAAAATGTCTAAATATAGATAAAAATAAAATAATATACAGGATTGGACATTGGTATAATCACGTCTCACGAAACATCAGTGAATTTTTAAGATTATATAACTAAATGCATGGAATTAGTAACAAAATCTATCACCATATTTCACTATTTCAGGTAACTAGGAGTGTCAGCCCATAGGGAAATGTAATAGGACAGAAGCGCCTCAGTGAGTTTCTCATCACCTCTGGTTTGGATTTTCAAGTTTTTGAGCATGTAGTAGATGCACCAGATGATCAACTTAACCATCTTAAAACAACATAGTGGGAAATTATTAGGTCAAAATCCTAAAAAATATGATGCACTAGATGATCAACTTAACCATCTTAAAAAACATAGTGGGAAAACTATGATTAAAACAACTTAACCATCTATATGATGCACTAGATTATCAGCTTAAAACAACAAAGTGGGAAACTATTAGATCAAA
This sequence comes from Quercus suber, assembly GCF_002906115.3. Lineage (NCBI taxonomy): Eukaryota > Viridiplantae > Streptophyta > Magnoliopsida > Fagales > Fagaceae > Quercus > Quercus suber. Next base: position 1,124,915 of record NW_027069631.1, on the reverse strand, counting down.
ATCCTATAAAATGTGACAACAAACTCCCAGGTTTGAGTGCCAGTTGTGGGTTTGAGGCCAGAAGAGCTCTAATTAATTAGAGCCCCTGATCAGTTAAAAGTAGGAAATCAATCCTAGTTGTTATCTTGACACAACACATGATTTAGTTTCCTCTGCTTGACTCAGGAATCTAATCTAAGAAAGGACATCTAGGGCTAATGACCTTTGCTTACTAACCTTGCAGTGACATTACCAATATCCACGATTCTTATTAGCAAGTCAACTAATCTGAAACAACATAAATTTGTTAGGGTTGCAAATCTTAGTCACAAAACATCTCAAAATTGAGTTAGCATTATTGAAATTGTGTTAAGGTTGAGTTTGGTTTAGAAACTGTTGAAAGAGGATATGATCTCAATAATTCAAAGATGAAGAGCTGATAATTTTTTGGCCATATCTCTTTCACGATAATAAATTTCTAAGTGAAACTTGTTTAATTGGAAAGTAAATATCATGAAGCTGTTTCTGGTAGGTTTTTATCCTACTTTATGAATTTTATAAATCAAATATTGCAAGACTTTTAAAGGCAAGAAAGGCAGTTATTCTAGATCTAAACATTTCAAACTTTGTTCCTTTCTTCCAGTTCCTGATCCTAGATAGAAAAGTTATTCTTTTGCTTTGTTTTGTTTCAAAAACAAGAAAAACTATTGTGTGTTCCAATATGCCTTGAGCTTTAAACATTTCCTGAAATCACAAAGATCTTTTTTGCTGCGTTTGCTAACCTCCTTAAAGTACCATAGGTTTTGGCTCATGCGAATGAGGAGTTTGAGGAGGTAATTTGGTGCGGATACGAGGTACAAGCCTCCAATTATATGCGTGTATGGGAGGAAGAGAAAAAAGAAGATTGCCCAACCTATGGCCTTATGGATGGAGCCTATTAGTTATTGGACTTGAGATTAAGCAAGCCCGAGTATTTAATAATTAGGATTTCTTTATGCATTTTATTGTTAGCTATTTAAGCACTTTTTCTTATTATTGTAAGAAAGCTTTTTGAGAATTATTAAAAACATTTGTTTCCTTTACACTAATGCCGACTCCAATTTTGCTTGGTGTTGACTCCAAGCAACCCTTAGGTGCTGACTCATAGGGTTTATCTTTTTGTTCTATTGTTTTTTTTTTTTTGATAAGTAATAAGATGTATTGATATCAAAAGGAAAACACCCTAGTACACAGAGAGTAAATAAGGAGCCAAACAGATCAAACACAAAAATTGCAAGAATCTAGGAAAACAAAAAGAGAAGGAAAAGATTGTTTTGCAAAGCAAACAACCAATCTAACAAAGTTCTAAAAAAGAAAAGCTTAAGGTCTGGAATAGATCTTAGAATCTTCGAAACAACGACTATTCCTCTCCCTCCAAAGACACCACATTAAGCCATGAGGAACGATGGACCATATATAACCATTTCGATGACGACCAAAGCTGCCTTGTTAGCACCCTATCTTTTTGTTCTATTGTTGTTTAATTGCTCCATTGAAATAATGTAGTTGTCCTACGTCAGTTTTGGTAAACTGACGTAGGACAACTACACTATTTCAATGGAGCAATTAAACAACAATAGAACAAAAAGATAAACCCTAAGAGTTAGCACCTAAGGGTTGCTAAGAGTCAGCACCTAAGAATTGCTAAGAGTCAGCACCTAAGGATTGCTTGGAGTCAGCACCAAGCAAAACTGGAGTTGGCATCAGTGTAAAGAAAACACATGTTTTTAATAATTCTCAAAAAGTTGTCTTACAATAATCAGAAAAAGTGTTTAAATAGCTTACAATAAAATGCATAAAGAAACCCTAATTATTAAACGCTCGGGCTTGCTTGATCTCAAGCCCAGTAACTAATAGGCTTCATCCATAAAGCCACAGATTGGGCCGTCTTCTTTTTACTCTTCCTCTCATACATGCATATAATTAGGGGCTTGTACCTCGTGGTTATGGCTTTTGGATTCTCCAATGCTCCTAGTACCTTTATGAGAGTGATGATGACGTAGGACAACCACAAAAACAATAGAATAAAAGATAAAACCCTAGGAGTCAGCACCAAGCAAAACTGGAGTCGGCACCAGTAAAAGAAAACACACGTTTTTTTAATAATCATAAAAAACTGTCTTACAATAATCCCAAAAAGTGTTTAAATAGCTAACATAAAGAAACCCTAAAGAAACCCTAATTATTAAATATTTGGGCTTGCTGAAACTCAAGCCCAATGACTAATAGGCCCTAGCCATAAGGCCACAGGTTGGGCCATCTTCTTTCTCCTATACGTGCGTGTAATTGGGGGCTTGTATCTCTATATATATATATATATATATTTTTTACTATTTATATGTTGCAATTTTTTTTAAGTTTACAAACCCGGATGGAGTGGGTTTTGGGTGGCTTAAATTGTAAAATAGCAACCGGGAGGTGTTTACACCCTCCAATATTAGTGCTAAGAAATGATAGCTTTATTTAAAGAGAAATAAATGCAAAATTTTATAGATGGGGAGGCTCTTACTCTTACAAGCTAGTAAACTATACCTTGTTCCAAAATTTTAAGTTTCAAGTGATAATGTTCAAGGTTTCAACGTAGATAATCTTGAATTTGAACTCAATCTTCACTTCGCATCTTTTTTTTCTTTTCTTTTTTTAAGAGTGATATCACCACGCACCCTTAGGATGATTATCACTCCATAAGAGGGAGGCAAAGGTCGGGATTCAAGTCTCCAAGAGGGAGCTTTACACACACATACACATAAATTATGCTAGAGTGAAATTCCTATTTGGTGAAAAAAAAAAAAGAAAAAAAAAAAAGAAGAAGAGTGATCTTATATTCTTATAGAGATTTGAAATTTTTTTAATATTGAACAATTGTGATATAAATTACAACCCAAGTTTGATTACAACATCACTCCCATGTATAACAGCCCTTGCCCAAAGAGTACATTGTTTTTCATACATTTCAAAACAACTATCCAAGATTGATGTTTGTTAGTAACTCAGTGATTTTTATTTCCCTATTTTTCTGAGTATAACCTTGTAACTTTTGGGTTAAAAAATTAAAACATCTTCGGTTTGATATTAAACTTGGGTTGGGTTGATGAAGGATAGTAATAAAGCCACAAAATTCTTAGCCCGCATTGAGACAGAAACTTATTCACTGTCAAATATCATAATCAATTATATTATAAAAATTCTCAATATTATGTACTTAAAATCACCCACTCTTTAATATCCAACCTAAACAATTTCAATTGGTGTGGCTATATCATTGAAAATTATAACATACACTCCTGCCACAATCATAATTTCACTTTGAGCCATTCCTAACAGCCTTGTGTGCAATTAGACAACCAAATTGGGCCATATGCCTCTGGTTTCTTAATCTTGATCCACATAAAACAAGAAAGAGCTAAAGTTAGAGGCAATGAGAACCCTCCTTTAAGTCCTTGCATCTGGCTTCCATAAAATGAGATGGCCAAAGCTAAAAAGGAACACAATAACTCAAAAATGACTCGGGGGAAATTGCTCGAAACCACCAAGGACAAGGTTGCTTCATCGTGCTTGTGTATATTTAGACTCTATGCCATCACATATTTGGGGGAAAATGGTTGTTTAGTCTTAAGTTTTGAACTATGTAGCCAAACAACATCATTTTCAAATAATGTAGCAAAATACCCTTGTTTTGAATCTCAATATTACTGTAGAGAAGGAAAATTCCCGACCTATCACAAGCTGACACATCACACTACCAAGTCCACAAAATGCAGTCAATTACAAAGCGCCACATGCTACTGCTAGGTTTTACTATTGCTATTCAGAAGCCAACAGAAATTCGCCAAGTGTCATACAAGAACCAATCATGCATCAGCTCGTGTAAGCGATGACATAAGCAACCTCGCACGTGTAAGCGATGACACAATCATTCCAGCATGTGCAAGCGATGACATAAGCGAACCAATCAAGCTCTGCCATGTGTCACCAATCAGACTCTGCCACGTGTCGCTTACCTACTCCAAAAATCCTATAAATAGAAGCCTTCCTAAGCCATTAGGAGGACACCAAGCCATCTGAAGCACAAGCAGCATCAGAGAAGATTCAAAAGTCCAGAAGCTCTGCCGGAACCAAGCTCTAAAGCCTCCAAGAACTTCAAGAACTTCAATTTCGAATACGAAGAACATTCGAAGAGAAATCATCCAAATCATCCGCCTAGATCCAAAAGTTTGCGGGAATCAAGCCTAAAGTGTCCGAAAACACCAACAAAGCACAAATCAGTGAAGCTCTGCGGATTCAAGCCTCTAAAGCCCCGAAGAACTTCCACCACAAATCCAAGAACACGAAGAACACACGAAGAACACGAAGAACATGAAGAACAAAGGATTTCTAACAAGCTCATAGCCAGAGATTCATTGTAATTCCGTTTTAGCAATCTTCGATCCATTCCTCAACCAAATTGAAGGATATTTTGTGTTCAAGTCACAATCACATTACCACAAATCCAAATCAATAAGTCTTGCAAGGAGATCGAATCAGAGGATCACTCTTTTGTAATTACAGAGAATTATACCACAATCATCAATACAAATTCGCATTTGTACAACTATTTTACTTGTTTGATTTATTTCGAACTAAGAAATTTAGTCGTCTACAATTACTAATGTCGAGTTCTGACTAAAACTCAATATTAGCAATATCCAGTTCTATGTATATTTTTAAGTGGATTTCAACATTCCCAATGTTGAGTTCTATGCAATTTAAAAAAAAAAAAATTAAGTGGCAAAATAGACATAAAATAAGACATTGCAATTGTCAAGTTTTAAGCAAAACTCGATATTAGCAATGTCGAGTTTCAAAACAAGGATATTTTGTTATACAATTTGGAAAATAGGCTGTTTGACAACATAGAGTTGGAAGGAGCTGCAACAATACCCAAAAATTCTAAATAAAGCCGTATTGGGCTTTTGGGTTAGACTTAGGCCTAGGACACTAAATATCAAATGCCATGGATTATCAACAAATAAAACCCTTGTTGGGTTTTCAGATTAGGCCCAAATGGTTCACTTTCCAAATCTCCATCCTTTTTTTTCTTCACTCTTTTTCTCTTCCCTATGACACAGACACATTGCCGATTTGCTCTTCATTTTACACTCTAAACCTCTAAAACCCCAAAACCTGGGTCCCTTCGTGATGTCTCAAACTGCAACAACAATGGGTGAGCGTGTTCCAGACGATGTCGTGGAAGACATACTGGGTCAGCTACCGGTGAAATCCTTAACCCGATTCAGGTGCGTTTCGAAATCTTGTGACTCCATCATCACTGACCCCACTTTCATTACCAAACACTTCAAGCTCAACCTTAACCAATCCGAATCGTTAGTATCCACAAACACTCACTCTGGGTATTTACTATATAGTACAGAGGATAAGAATAGTTCACCATCTTCCAAACATCTGTGTACGGTTGTTTGCAACATTGACAGCACATTGACCCAGATTTCAAGGTTTGAAATCCCCTCAATTTTTGAGAAATATAGTATAGTTGGTTTCTGTAATGGCTTGTTTTGTCTAGCTAGTAGCGACAATGATCTTAATCACATTATATATTTGTGGAACCAAGTATTAGAATGTTTAAAAAGCTTCTAGCTACTCCCTTTACTGACGAGGATAATAAGGAATTTAAGACTTTTGTTGTTGGACTTGCTTATAATTCTCAGAACAATGACTTCAAGATTCTGAGACTTCGGTCTGTTCTTTTGGGATCAGAGGCCGAGGCCGAGATTTACAGTTTGAGTACAGATTCGTGGAGAAAGGTTGTAATATCGATGGAGTCCTTAAGAGGGTATGAACCTAACTTTGGAAGAATTGTTAAGATTGATCCACCCTGTATATTTTTGAATGGAGCTTTGCACACTGTAGCAATCACTAGTCGCCACCGTTTCATTCTGTCCTTTGATGTCAATGATGAGAGCTTCCGTAAGATATTGTTGCCTTTTAATCACTTAGATGTGGTTACGTTTTCTCATCATGCATTGTTTAAGGGGTCCCTAGCTCTTTTCGCTTTCGCAGTCAGTCATATGGGTGTCTTACGCGACATATGGGTTATGGAGGAGTATGGTGTGGCTGAGTCTTGGACTAGAAAATATACGGTACCAATGATTCGGGTTGAGTTTGTTAATTTCTATGGCTGTACTGATAATGGTGAACTTTTCATTAAGAATGCCACTAGGCTGATTTCATTTGACCCTGAGAGTCAAAAGCAGAACATTCTTGCAATTGAAGATGCTGATTGGGTGGGTTTCACGGCTAATTCAATGGAGAGCTTGATTTTACTTGATGGCGGTAAGTAAATGTGAAAATTCACTTTAGCTATTATATCACTTTCAGTTTTGCCACCATCTTTGTGAAAATTAACTTTAGCTAGTACTGCTTAATTTGTATATAACTTTAGCTAGTACTTTTGATGCTGAAACTAAGGTTGCAATTGTTTCCATCCTTGAGTTTAAGTAATTTCTCAATATGAATGGGTGAAGTTAGCTAAATTACATTTGAGGGATGATCAAATGGGGATTTCAGATGGCTAAGCCATTCTGTTCTATTGTGCTTTTGCCATTGACCATACCAAAACGCTTTAGTCTAATTGGCCTGCTTAGCAATATTTAGTTCCATGGCTATATGTGATAGATTATAGTGGTCACTGTTTCTCTAGTCCAACAACTAGCAGTAGCTGAAATTTTGCTTCCTTTCAGAAGTTTAAAACAATGGAATCCAAATTGACCATAATATAACAGTGCCAAAATCCAAAATTGCATTAAAATTACTAGTAGGTGTTGATGGAACAATGAAGTACGACAGATTTGAAGTACCTCCAATATGCATGTGTTGGACTTTAATAGGAAAAGTGGCCTCTCATTTGAAGTATCTCTCATGGCTGGAGATGTATCCAATACAGTCTCCAAAGTGTATCTAGATATTGAAATATGGTTTAAATTTTAAATACAGTCTGATATGTTGTGGATGTGGTCAAGACGGCCTTGACACAATCTTGATGCGGGAGTTGCTTAAATTGGGAAGAAAAACTAGTTGGTTTCAGTTTGAATGAGTCAAAACCCTTCTCCTGTTTTGCAGTTGACTCCCTCTCTCTCTCTCTCTCTTAGACACACACACATACACTTTGATCTTATACCTACTCATCAATTGATCGTGATTTCCTATTCATGGGGGTTGATGCATATTGTTGCATTTGTGTTCGCACTTTGAAGGAGTTTGTGATGCACGTGTGAGATAATTGAGTTTCTATTTTTACTTTTTAACTGTCTGATTCTTGTGGGTTTGAGAATTGGGGGACAATTGAAGATGAAGCAGCAGATATTAGGCTTAGTGCATTTGTGCATTTTGAAAATGTTTTTGAAGGATTCGATGCTTGTAAATGACAATTCCTCATCTCACTATTGATGTTGGGTATATTATATATATTCTTGTTTTTAGGAGTTGCCATTTATCTGTATGCTTATTGTATCTTGTGTTGGTATTGATACTTCCTTAGATTAATTTGAATCATGGTGCTAATTGTCATCAAGTTTTGTATGGGAGAATATTGCCTTTAAATTCTACTCCTACACCCTAAATTGCCTATTAACAATAGATAAAAAGGGAAGGAATTGACTGAAGTTAGAAAATTGAATATGGTGATTCAAGACTCTTATCCCCAATAAAGGAGTTGCATTGATGCAGAATGATGCTGTAGTGTTATTCTAAGAAGCTTAATACTTAAGATTTATATTAATTAAAAATAGGTAATGGAGATCTTAGAGTTTATTTTTGATGATTTAAGTTAGTTTTAGACCCAACGGGGAAGGGAAAGAATGTCAAAATTTTGATTGGAATGTTAAAAAAAAAAAAAAAAAACATATCTTTGCTTCATCACTTTGAGACATTGAAGGATAAAACTTAAAGTGCCCCTAGCCCCAAGCTTTTAAGTTATGGAATGTCCAGGTGTAGGGCTCAAGCATCTTAAGTCGTAAGCTATATTTCATAGATGAGATTAAAACATAAAAATAAGGTCAGGCTAACCTCATGTCTCACATCTGAATTCATTACTCTTCTATGAGGTTTATGCATAAGGATTGCCATTTGCGAGATTAATTAAAAAAAAAAGAGTTGTTATTTAGAAAGAGTATTTCAAGCTAATAGCTCCTACTTTTCATAAATTGTTCCAATTATTCTCAAAGATTGTATTAATGTTAGTATTAATGGTTAGAGTTCCTGCTTACATGCTACTTTTACTTGTGTTGAATCCCGATGCAAGTTAAATACTATCCATGTTTGAGAATTATTGATGATTGGGTCATAAATTGCTATTTGCTCTTTTTTGGTGTATGAGTCAGATTTTGTTCTGTTAGAGGGCTTAAAATGTAGATTTATAAAATATGAAAACACAGGGCTTTTCTAGCCTAGTTAGCAGGCGTTTTGTGAAGTTATTGACTTCAACATTTGATAATGAACTTGTTACTTAGAATGTCAGAATGTATAACAAAATTCTTCCAAACACTGTTTGATGCTACTGATTTGTGCCATGCCACTTCAGAGAGTGAAACTAAGGAAAAGCCTTCAGGTCATCCATTTTTGGTACATGGATACTCTTTCCCGTTTGACTAGAAAAACTTGGTTGGCCTACTTTCAAACAGCTTTGGTCTTTTTCGTTAGTTGTTTGTTAAAATGGAATCAGAGCCTAGTTAGATGTATTATGTGAACTCTCTACTAGGGGTGTCTTTTGGTCTATCTATGGAAGACTCATAATTCGGTCCCGGTTGTTAGACAAGCTTGCCAAGAAGGGGGTGTGTTACATTACCCTAATTAACATATTTTGTACCCACTTCCGTACTTATGTGTATTTTGGATTGGATGCTTTAAAAAAACCAAACAAACTCTAATTACCTCTGTTTCTTTGTTGTTTCAATGCCACAGAGTAGAGCAAGGCAAATGGTTTAAGCACCTGCAAATCAAGCAGAATTAATCTTGTTGATCTGGCTGGTTTAGAACAACAAAAGTTAAATGGTGCAGCAGGGCCTTGTTTAAAGCAAGCTGGGAATATTAGTAAATCACTTTCACAGCTTGGGTATGGTGAAACATATCTTCTTTAAAGTCTTTAAGGTGAAGGTGCATTTTTGTTTTAGTTTACCAATCAGTCAATATTTCTGTATGTACAAATCTGCCAAAAATATATATGGTCAATTACGTTTAATATGGCATAGCACATATTTGAGTTCTCAATTTGATGTCATCATGATTGATCCATCCACCTTCAAAATTATTTGAGTAATCCTATTGATTCAAAATGTGTGGGTTGATTTCTTTCCTTTTCTTTTTGCTTGTTGCATTTTAGGGTTGTTTCATAATTGAATGTGATGTAGGACAACCACAAAAACAATAGAATAAGAGATAAAACCCTAGGAGTCTGCACCTAGGGGTTGCTTGGAGTCAGCACCAAGCAAACTGGAGTCGGCACCAGTAAAAGAAAACACACGTTTTTTTTAATAATCATTAAAAACTGTCTTACAATAATCCCAAAAAGTGTTTAAATAGCTAACATAAAGAAACCCTAAAGAAACCCTAATTATTAAATATTTGGGCTTGTTAAAACTCAAGCCCAATGACTAATAGGCCCTAACCATAAGGCCACAGGTTGGGCCATCTTCTTTCTCCTATACGTGCGTGTAATTGGGGGCTTGTATCTCGTGTCCGCACCAACTCCCCCCGGGTGAGAAGAAGTCGACCCCGTCGAGTGAAAATCTGAAAAGCTCTGATAGTACTCCAACAAGTCAGGATCCAGTCGCTGTAGCTCATCTCGAGTAATCCAAGTGCAATCAGAATCTGGTCGCCCTCGCCACCGAACGAGGAAACGGTGAACTCCTCCATCCCTGGTAGAAACAATCTGTTCATCTAAAATAGCATCAATAGATTCTTTATGTGCATAAGGTAGATGTAAGGGTAAAGTGGTGGGAACAGGGGCATCAATAGGATTAGGCAAAGACTCATCAAAAGGGGTATTAGGAATAGCTGTGGGATTTTTATAAGCAACTAGATCCTCAATATTAAAGGAGGAGCTAATACCATAATCAGGAGGAAGATCAATGACATAAGCATTTGGGCCCATTCGTTTCAATACCTTGAATGGTCCAGCACTACGAGCCTGCAATTTTTTAACGGTCCCAGAGGGAAACCGTTCAGGTCGAATCCGAATCATGACATAGTCCCCTACCTGAAACTCTGCATGACGCCGATGAGTGTCAACATGAATTTTATATTGAGAATTACTTGCTTGAATTTTTTTGCGAATCTCATTATGCAAATCATGAATATGTCGTGCAAATGCCTCAGCAGACTCAGACACCCTAACATGTGTGGACATGGGCAAAAGATCTAAGGGCTTCCTAGGTGTATATCCATGCACAACCTCAAAAGGACTAGCGCTTATAGACCTATTGACAGAGCTATTATATGCAAGCTGGGCTACAGGAAGAATTGAATCCCAATTTCTATTGGCTTCACCCACTAGACACCGAAGGAGATTGCCTAGACTACGATTAACCACCTCAGTTTGACCATCAGTTTGAGAATGAAATGCTGTGAAAAATTTCAATTTAGTGCCCACTAAATGCCACAAGGTCTTCCAAAAATAACTCATAAAGCGAACATCCCTATCAGACACTATGGTTTTGGGAAGACCATACAATTTGACAATCTCATCAAAGTAGAGCTTTGCAATCTTAGAAGCATCAGAGGTCTTCGAACAGGGTAGGAAATGAGCCATCTTAGAGAAGCGATCAACAACTACTAGAATGGAATCATGCTTCCTAAAGGTGCGGGGCAAACCTAACACAAAGTCCATACTCACATCTTGCCATGGGCAGTCTGGCACAGGTAGAGGCGTGTACAGGCCAGTGTTTTGCTTGCGATGTTTGGCCAGTTGACAGGTACGACACTGACCAACTATCTTGGCAACGCCCCTCTTAAGACCAGACCAATAGAATTGACGTTCCACTTCTTCAATTGTTTTGTCTCGGCCAAAGTGACCTGCAAGGCCTCCAGCATGTATCTCTCAAACTAGGAAATCTCGTACTGAAGACCGAGGGATACATAATTGGTTGGCTTTGAACAAGTAACCATCTCGAAGGGTATAATCATCCAGGACTGGCTGTGGGGCATTACTTAGGCTAATGTAGAGCTCCCCAAAATCTGGGCATGACTCATATTCATCCTTAAGTCGCTCAAACCCAGTAACCTTAACACTCATGACTGATAGCAAAGACACCCTTCGACTTAGTGCATCAGCGGCCTTATTCTCAACTCCCGCCCTATGTTTCACCACAAAGTAATAGCGTTGCAGAAACTCAACCCAACTACCATGCCTAAAATTCAACTTCTTTTGAGAATGAAGATAGCGCAAAGCCTCATGATCAGAGTAGATAACAAACTCTCGGGACAATAGGTAATGGCGCCAATGCCAAAGAGCTCGAATAATGGCATAAAAATCTTTGTCATATGTGGAGTACTTTTGCTTAGCGTCATTCAATTTCTCACTGAAATAAGCAATCGGGTGGCGCTCTTGACTAAGTACTCCTCCTATACCAATACCTGAGGCATCACATTCCACTTTAAAAGGCTTGGTAAAATCAGGGAGACGCATGACAAGTGCCTCAGTCATCTTTTGCTTTACCTCATGGAAAGCCTTAGTAGCAGCTTTAGTCCAAACAAACTCCCCTTGCTTCATGCAGTCAGTGATGGGGGACATGATGGTACTAAACCCCTTGATGAATCGGCGGTAAAAGGAAGCGAGCCCATGAAAACTCCGAATTTCATGGATATTCTTGGGCTCGGGCCACTCCACAATTGCTTGAACCTTTTGGGGGTCAGCAGAAACTCCCTCAGAGGATATGATGAAACCTAAAAAGACGACTTTATCGGTGAAGAAAGAGCACTTCTTGAGGTTGCCATATAAACTCTCATTCCTAAGGGTAGTACAAACTTGAGTTAGGTGGTCTAAGTGTTGCTCCCTAGACTTACTATAGATAAGGATGTCATCAAAGTACACAATCAAGAATATTCCCATAAAAGGCTTGAGCACTTGAGTCATCACTCTCATAAAGGTACTAGGAGCATTGGACAATCCAAAAGGCATGACCATCCACTCATATAAACCATCCTTCGTCTTGAAGGCAGTCTTCCACTCATCACCAGAACGAACCCTAATTTGATGATAGCTGCTTTTCAAGTCTATCTTAAAGAAGATCGTTGCTCCAGCCATCATATCCAACATGTCATCCAATCGAGGGATAGGAAAACGATATTTCACAGTGATCTTGTTGATGGCACGACTATCAACACACATCCTCCAAGTTCCATCTTTCTTTGGGGTCAAGAGTGCAGGGACTGCATAAGGACTCATGCTTTCACGAACAAAACCCTTCCTAAGTAGTTCTTCTACTTGCCTTTGTAACTTGGCATGCTCTGCAGGGCTCATCCTATAGTGAGGTAAATTAGGTAGGGTCGCTCCAGGCACAAAATCTATGGCGTGTTTTATGTCACGCATGGGTGGTAAATGATCGGGGAGTTCCTCAGGGAAAACATCCTTAAATTCCTGGAGCACTAATTTCACTTCCTCAGGCTGCTCCTCACAGGTCTCTCCATGAACTTCCCTAGCAACTAAGACAAATACAATATATTCTTGAACCGCTACCCTTTCGAATGCCTTAGGACTTATAATGTTCAGGTCTTTCGCCTTTGGTGCTTTTCTTTCTTCTTGCTCATGTCGATTGGCTTAAGTTTTAAAGGATTGAGCACAATCTTCTTACCTTCAAACATAAATGAGCAAGAATTGGATCGCCCATAGAGGGTGACATCCAAATCATAAAGCCAAGGTCTACCTACAATAATATGCCCTACATCCATAGGAATTACATCACACCATATGTCAGCCTTGTAGGTGAGGAATTGAAGTGGGACAACACATCTTTCTTTGATGGCTATAGAGGAAGTATCCACCCAAGAAACTCTATATGGGTTAGGGTGAGGGGTCAATTTCAAGCCTAGGCAGGAGACAACGTTAGAGGACACCGCATTAATGCAACTCCCACTATCTATAATAACCTTGCAAGTTTTGTCTCCACACTTAGTGTAAGTTTGGAAGATAGCACTTCTTCGCCAATCACCAGTGTCTCTCTGTTCCGTCAAAGCGCACCTCACCACATTCACTCTAGGGACACCAAAGTCCTTGAAGTCATCAACTTGGGGAGAAATGGCTCTAATGCATGCAAGGTAGCCAGGATCATCTTCCCATTCTGCCTCAACATCTTGGGTTCCTTCAACATTTGGATCATACACTAGCTCCTCAACATCTTCAACCTTTTCATCACCCTCTTGAATGACAAGGGCTCTAGAGGGACACCTAGCTGCGATGTGTCCAACCCCATTGCATTTGAAGCATTGGAGGTGAGAGCCTAATCTTGAAGGCTCATTGACCACACCTTTTCCTTTGTCCTCCTTTTCTATTGGGGTACTATTGGGGTTGACCTTAGGGGGTAAGGCAAGTCTAGGTCTACTACCAAAAGGGTGAGGGTTGGTGGGAACACTCCGGGGCTCAGAACGTCGCCAAAAGATAGATTTGGATGCTAACTCACAATTCCTAGCAAGCTCATATGCTTCTCTTAAGGTAGTGACTCCTCGAGTGATAATCTCTCCTAGTAGGCTAGCATTTAAACCTTTCTTGAACCTATTGAGTGTAACGACCTTTTCCTCGACTATTTGAATACGTCTCTTAAACTCCATGAACTTTTCTATATATTCAGCCATAGGAGTATTGCCTTGCCTTAGGCGATCCCATTCCTCAAGAAGGGAGCTCCTATAAGTTGAAGGAAGATAATTCCTCGAGAGTGCATTCTTCATCTCAAGCCAATCAGTAATAGGGGGCTTACGACATCGCCTAAGGGTTTCCTCCAAGTCTTCCCAAAAAAGGTCAGCTCTACCAATTAACTTCATCCTAGCATACCTCACTTTCTTGTTTTCAGCCCAATGGTAATAGTCAAAGAATTTCTCCATTTGACGCAACCAATCAGTGAAAACCCATGGGTCTAGGCAGCCATCAAAGGTAGGCGCATCTATCTTGTCCTTAAACATCCTATCATCAAGATCCCTAGGGCCATTGTGATTATAGTGATCAGGTTCAAAGTTTGGAGCCCTATTAAAGTAACCGAAGTTATGTTGCCTAAGCATATTATCTCCTTCATGGTTAATGGTCTCCCGTTGAGATGCCTCAATTTGTCCAACCCTATCCATTAAATTTTGGACATTTTTTGCTAGTTCAGCTATGGTTTCCTCTAAGGAGGTTCTAGACTCGGAAGTGGATTGATGTTCAGAGTTTGACATGATGCGACCACTACGTAGATGCATGCACACTATATATATGAATGCAATTGAGATTCACAAAAACTCAAGTAACCAATTCTCAATGTAAAATTAAGGTCAAGCAATAGTGTGCGTAGGGATTAGATCAATGAATCACAGGACTATTAAAGTAACCGAAGTTATGTTGCCTAAGCATATTATCTCCTTCATGGTTAATGGTCTCCCGTTGAGATGCCTCAATTTGTCCAACCCTATCCATTAAATTTTGGACATTTTTTGCTAGTTCAGCTATGGTCTCCTCTAAGGAGGTTCTAGACTCGGAAGTGGATTGATGTTCAGAGTTTGACATGATGCGACCACTACGTAGATGCATACACACTATATATATGAATGCAATTGAGATTCACAAAAACTCAAGTAACCAATTCTCAATGTAAAATTAAGGTGAGCAATAGTGTATGTAGGGATTAGATTAATGAGCCACATGAATAAATTGCAGTCAAGTAGTGACAGTAATCACAATATTGAAAAATAGCCCAAATAAAAGTCAATTTCCAATAAGCTCCACAATTAATAATGAGAATCAGATATTTCAAAGAAACTGGGTTTTTTTTTTTTGGAGTTTTAGAATGGGTACTGGAAGAAAGCACAAATAATAAAATAACTAACTTAAGCACAAAATGGGTAGGCCAGTAAGGTATGGTGGGACATGCATATAAAAAATATAAAGATATTATTTTTCAATGAGACAAAGTTGAATCCACCAAAAAGAAAGTAAGAGTTGTACCCTGGTCTGATACCAAATATGACGCAGGACAACCAGAACGAAAACTAAACAATAGAAAAATAAAGGGATATGACCTAGGAGTCAGCACCTAGGCCTTGCTTGAAGTCAGCACCAAGCGGAAAAACCACTAGGAGTTAGCACCTAGGGTAGACCTGGAGTCAGCACCAGACCAAAAAAAGACCAAACGGCCATTGTTTTCATTCATCAAAAATATCAGCTATCTCCTCAAGTAGTACAATAAGTTGCTTATAAAGGATTGCTAAACCCTAGTTCTAATTAACTAGGAAACCCTAATTGCCTTATTACAAAAATAACCTTACTTCTAAATTAAAATACTAAAAGCCCAATAACTAAAAGCCCAATAAACTAATAGGACCTAAAACATAAAAATACAATGGGCTTGCAATCATAAATAATACTAAATAATAATCTTCTTGTGTCTCCCTCATCATTCTCCTCTGGTTGGAGAAAACTCGACCTCGAGTTCTAAAGTGTTGAAGGATTAGGATGCTGACAAGTAACACTTGCTTCAAATCTAGAATCACTTTAGGGAGCACAGGGAAAAGAAAAACCTTGAATTCCACCACATCAAACTCATTTGGAATAACAAAATCAATGTGTGGAATCAGTATAATCTCGTCTTGAACCTTATGAACCATAGGAAGCATTGTAGTTTTAACCTCTTCGACTTCACCAAGATGTAGATCTTCAAGGACTGTGGAGGGTTGATCAGAAACTTTTTTTTTTTTTTTTTTTTTTTTTTTTTTTTTTTTTTTGGGGTTTGTGGGTGTGGGTTCAGTGATCAGAGGTGGGCACGGATGGTGGTCACCGGCTTGGGAGGTGTCACTGGCTTCTCTGTTGGCTTGGGGATGAAAAACTCATGCAGGGCTGCGGGATATATGTGGATTGCAGGGGCTGGTATGGGCTTGTTCAAGATTTCATGAGGCAAATACTTGAAAGGTAATGTCATCCTTGGCTGGTTTTCTCTTTTGACGGTTTGGCTTTCAAGTGGTTGTCTACGGTTGTGTTGAATGGACCGGAAACCTGGCTCTGATACCAAAACTGACGTAGGACAACCACAAAAACAATAGAATAAAAGATAAAACCCTAGGAGTCAGCACCTAAGGGTTGCTTGGAGTTAGCACCAAGCAAAACTGGAGTCAGCACCAGTAAAAGAAAACACACGTTTTTTTAATAATCATCAAAAACTGTCTTACAATAATCCCAAAAAGTGTTTAAATAGCTAACATAAAGAAATCCTAATTATTAAATATTTGGGTTTGCTGAAACTCAAGCCCAATGACTAATAGGCCCTAGCCATAAGGCCACAGGTTGGGCCATCTTCTTTCTCCTATACGTGCATGTAATTGGGGGCTTTTATCTCGTGTCCGCACTAGATGACTTAAGTGCTCAAGCCTTTTATGGGGAAATTATTGGTTGTGTATTTTGATAACATCCTCATCTATAGTAAGTCTAGGGAGCAACACTTAGACCACCTAACTCAAGTTTGTACTACCCTTAGGAAGGAGAGTTTATATGGCAACCTCAAGAAGTGCTCTTTCTTCATTGATAAAGTCGTCTTCCTAGGTTTCATAGTATCCTTTAAGGAAGTTTCTACCGACCCCCAAAAGGTTCAAGCGATTGTGGATTGACCCGGGCCCAAAAATATCCATGAAATTCGAAGCTTTCATGGGCTCGCTTCCTTCTATCACCAATTCATCAAGGGCTTTTGTACCATTATATCTCCCATCATTGACTACATGAAACAAGGGGAGTTTGTTTGGACTAAAGCTGCTGCTAAGGCTTTCAATGAGGTAAAGCATCTCCCTGATTTTATCAAGCCTTTTGAAGTGGAATGTGATGCTTCAGGTATTGGTATAAGGGGAGTACTTAGTCAAGAGCGCCACCCAATTGCTTATTTCAGTGAGAAATTGAATGATGCTAAGCAAAAGTACTCCACATATGACAGAGTTTTATGCCATTATTCGAACTCTTTGGCATTGGCGTCATTACCTGTTGTCTTGAGAATTTGTTATCTACTCTGATCATGAAGCTTTGTGCTATCTTTATTCCTAAAAGAAGCTGAATTTTAGGCACGGTAGTTGGGTTGAATTTCTAGAACGCTACTAGTTTGTGGTGAAAAATAGGGAAAGAGTTAAGAATAAGGCTGCTGATACACTAAGTCAAAGGGTGTCTTTGCTATTCATCATGAGTGTTAAGGTTATTGGGTTTGAACAACTTAAGGATGATTATGAGACATGCCCAAATTTTGGGGAGCTCTACACTAGCCTAAGTAATGCCCCACGGCCAATCCTGGATGATTATACCCTTTAAGATGGTTACTTGTTCAAAGCCAGCAAGTTATGTATTCCTCGGTCTTCAATGAGAGATTTCCTAGTTTGGGAAATACATGCGGGAGGCCTTGCCAGTCATTTTGGCCAAGACAAAACAATTGAGGAAGTAGAACGTCAATTCTATTGGCCCGGTCTTAAGAGGGGCATTGCCAAGATAGTTGGTCAGTGTCGTACATGTCAACTAGCCAAACATCACAAGCAAAACACTGGCTTGTACACGCCTCTACCTGTGCCAAATCGCTCGTAGCAAGATGTGAGTATGGACTTTGTGTTAGGTTTGCCCTGCACCTTTAGGAAGCATGATTCCATTCTAGTAGTTGTTAATCGCTTCTCTAAGATGACTCATTTCCTACCATGTTCTAAGACCTTTGATGCTTCTAAGATTGCAACGCTCTACTTTGATGAGATTGTCAAACTTTATGGTCTTCCCAAAACCATAGTATTTGATAGGGATGTTCACTTCATGAGTTATTTTTGGAAGACCTTGTGGCATTTAGTAGGCACCAAATTGAAATTTTTCACGGCATTTCATCCTCAAACTGAGGTGGTTAATCGTAGTCTAGGCAACTTCCTTCGGTGTCTAGTGGGTGAAGCCAATCGGAATAGGGATTCAATTCTTCCTATAGCCTAACTTGCATATAATAGCTCTATCAATAGGTCTATAGGCGCTAATCCTTTTGAGGTTGTGCATGCATTTACACCTAGAAAGCCCTTAGATCTTTTGCCCATGTCCCCACATGTTAGGATTTCTGAGTCTGATAAGGCATTTGCACTACATATTCATGATTTGCATAATAAGGTTTGCAAAAAAAATTCAGGTAAGTAATTCTCAATATAAAATTCATGCTAACACTCATTGGCATCATGCAAAGTTTTAGGTAGGGAATTATGTAATGATTCGGATTCAACCTGAACGGTTTCCCTCTGGGACTGTTAAGAAATTGCAGGCTCATAGTGTCGGTCCATTCAAGGTATTGAAACGAATGAACCCAAATGCATATGTCATTGACCTTCCTTATGATTATGGTATTAGCTTCTCCTTTAATATTGAGGATCTAGTTGCTTATAGAAGCCCTACAGCTATTCCTAATACCCCTTTTGATGAGCCTTTGCTTGATCCTATTGTTGCCCTTATTCCTACCCCTTTACCTTTAAATCTGTCCTATGCACATAAAGAATCTATTGATGCTATTTTAGATGAGCAAATTGTTTCTACCAGGGATGGAGGAGTTCACTGTTTCCTAGTTTGGTGGCGAGGGCGACCAGATTCTGATTGCACATGGATTACTCGAGATGAGCTACAGCGACTGGATCCTAACTTGCTAGAGTATCAAAGCTCTTCAGATTTCCACTTGACGAGGTCGAGTTCTTCTCACCCGGGGGGAGTTAGTGCGGACACAAGATACAAGCTCTCAATTATATGCATGTATGGAAGGAAGAGCAAAAAAAAAGACAGCCCAACCTGTGGCCTTATGGATGGAGCCTATTAGTTATTGGGCCTAAGATCAAGCAAGCCCGAGCATTTAATAATTAGGATTTCTTTATGCTTTTTATTGTTAACTATTTAAACACTTTTTCTAATTATTGTAAGACAGCTTTTTGAGAATTATTAAAAACGTGTGTTTTTTTTACACTAGTGCCGACTCTAGTTTTGCTTGATGCTGACTCCAAGCAACCCTTAGGTGCTGACTCTTAGGGTTTATCTTTTTATTCTATTGTTGTTTAATTGCTCCATTGAAATAATGTAGTTGTCCTACGTCACAATTTACATTAGGAAGATACCACCTCTAGAACTATTGAGGTAGAAAGGCATACATAATATTTGCGGAAGTTACAATAGGCCTAACTATACAAGAATCTTGTAAGTAGATCGTTATAACTACTTTTCTTATAGTGAAATTTCTAACGACTGTGTCCTTGAAGTTGTTTTTCCATTGAAAGGGTTCTTTGATTTTCCATCTCATTATCAAATCGTGTCATATTGACCTTTATATTGCTTGCTTTGAGAGTTGGTATATACTAACGGGTTGTTATTGTGTACAGAGGGATGGGCCCACCCATCTATGAGAGAGAGGGAGCATACTCCTAGAGTACATAATAATTTTCCTATACTAACACTAATGGTAAAATATTACTAGTATTATATTGTGTCTACATGAGGGGAAGATTATAACCTCTTCCACTGTAAATCCCTACCTACCCTTTCAAGGTTAGGAACTAAAACCGTCATATCCTCCTATTAGTAGGAGGAGATATATCATGTATTGTATATATGAGTCCTCCCCCTCACATGAGGGTGGACCCCACAAATAGGGTGTACTTTGCCTAAGGGCTCAGTTAATTACTATTCACTGATGGTAAGGCTGGATTGCTAGAGAGAGGGGGAAAAAAGAGCAACCTAGAAAGGTAGACTTCTTGTCCATATTCTTTTGCACTGTCCAAGCATCCAGAGATGTATACTTGACATGATCTAAAGTGATCCCAACTTTTTTTGTTTTTTCGATTTACCATGTAACTTTGTAAGTTGTTGAGAAAATCCAGTCTCCTACTACAATTCATAGAAGAGTTAGTTTACCAAAAAAGAAAGAAAAAATCAATGAATTACAACTGACCAACAAAGTAATTTGTCTTTTTTTCTAAAATTTTGAACGATGATGTGTTGCACTAGCTGAGAAACATACACAGCATGAGGGACAATGAAGTCTAAACCCTAAATAAAGATCCAAATTAGGATTTTTTTTTGGCTCCAATGAAAAGAAAAAAATTATGGATATAATATAACAATATTACAAAACTTCAAACACCTATGAACTGATAAAACTTTACACTAGACTACAGAAACTGGTTTTTGGGTCTTCAACTTAAACAAATTCTCAAATAATTTAGGAGCCATAGGAGGACGATCCATAGGCTGAGCAGCCATTAAATTGACAATCTTTTCATGAACATTATACCATCAGCATATGCTTTTTAGCCAAAGTTATATAAACAAGATTTTATGCTTGCAGAAAGATAAGGTTGACAATGTTATCCAATAGGAATCATGTCTCTCTGAGTTTACAAACACATTTTTCATTTATTTAGCATTTCACATGTAAACAAATTATCTATTTACAAAATTTAGTTGCATTATATCTCATGACAATATGATTGCTGGCAGATTAAACAGAACCAGTGAGGTGTTCTTCAAACGCAAATATGATGGATTCTATTTACATAGCAGCTGAGGGAACAAATGGTATCCAACAGAAGGCCATGGGAGTAAAGTTGAAGCCTAATCAATAAAAATGATAGAAGCTATTACCTTTCTTCTATAAGTAAGAATAATTTTATTAAAAAAAAGACTACTTCATGCAGAGAGAGAGCAGGAAGTAGCTAAAAAATAAAGAAAATTCAACAGGTTATGTACAAAAGGACAAAGACTCTAAGAAAAACGGAATGGAATCCCTAGAAATGAAACTTGAAGCCACATACACAAAGAATGCAAAATGTGTGAATTTGCAAGTTGCCTAGCAGATCTGATCATATTGAATTGAGTTTTGGCCAAGGAGGAAAGTTGAAGCCTAATCAATAAAATAAATGAAATTTATTAGCTTATTACTCATTAAAAAAAATATATTAATTACTAAAAAAATTTAAAGCCTAGCAGATTCTTTGTGTGCGTGTCACACAAAAAACAAAATGTGTGAATTTGCAAGTCACCTAGCTGAATTCATCAGAGCTAGAAATTCAATTTCCATCAACCTTCAAAATTCACCTTTACTGTATCTTATGGTTCTTTTCCTAAAATTTATAAGTTATACCAAGTGTTTGTTTTGATGAGTGGTAGATTAATATTAAATTGATTTTTCAGCTTATTTTGTTCATGTACAATTTTTAAGTACAGCTATACTTTTACCCAGCTTAGCTTCTAAGCCAATAAACCAATGAAAATAAGTCCTCCCAAACAAATGCTTAGATTTAGCTCCCATGCAAAGCCAACTTTTTTCCCAAAATAAACCATCGGAAACCATTTCCATTTGAATTGTTTAGTTATCTGTTTTTTTTTTCCATGACAAAATGCCTAAAAAGTGTTTTGGTATTCTAAAGGCATGTTTGAAGGAGATTGGACTAGCCAATGTGCTTAGCATTAGAAAGCACAAATCCACCCAGAAAGTGGACTGTTGCAAAGATTGAAATCAAAACCATGAGTGAAAAAAGATTGGAGGTTGTCTCAGAGTATCCCTTAAATAACTTCAATGGAAATGGTTCTGATTTCCATGATGGACATACAAGCACAGGTGGGAGAAAAATTGTATTTTTAGATTATTTCGTAATTAAACAAACTCCCATGGTTTCGCTTTCAGGTTGGATACTGGGATCAAAATGACCATTGTATAATCAACTCAAGTAGACACACAAATGTAGGATTACCTCTCGCTTAGTGCTATCTTCTCCGTCAGGATCCTGCCATCAACAAGTCAGGTATCAGAATACAAATGTCAAATAGGCTAGTTTTTATGGTATTTTCTTGTCCATTTTAGTCTACATGTGTGTGTGTTCTTTATCTGAGTGCAAACATACATTCTCTCTGAGGTCAAAAAAATAAATAAATAAAAAGAAAGAGAGATTATCTTACAGTCCCTGAATATGCTGACTGTTGATCTCCTCAGTTGCAACTGCTTGAGCATTCTACTTGGATATCTTATATAAGCAGCAACTTGCTCACTAATATTCTGTGTATGGAATGGAAGAATTTAGTGAGCCTGTTTTGCACCTTATTGGCATGGTAGTTGGTCCAGTCATAGGGCCTAACCTGCTTAAAAGCATGCAATTTTCCTTTAATAGCAGCAATACCAGTTGCCACCTCTGTCTTCCTCTGCCATTTGTCTATTGATTTGTGTCTGAAGGAAGCTATTCTACAGGATACAAACATGAATAGTCAGTCAACGCCCAAATTATGAAATAATTGGCTTAATTGCACTAGTAGGCTTTTATTGCATGCAAAGATGATGTGGTATACAACAGAACTGAACAAAAGGCAATAAAGCATGAAAGGTAATTGGATAAACAGTACTTTTATTGTGTACTTTACTAAGATTATGATAGGCAATTGGATTCAGGTTATTGAAAACAAAAACAAAAAACAAAAATAAAACAATTTAACAGAGACAATCTGTTCCAGTACCAGGAGAGTATAATTATTACTAAAGGATAGTAACAGTCAAGAACATACTCTTGAAAGAAAAAACTGGTGCAGCCAAAAAAAATAAAAATTGTTGACTGAATCTGTAAACCTATTTACTGATTAAGAAATAGTGCTCAAAGTATACAACACACCTTTTGATTCTTCACTGCCTGACCCTTAAGAAGATCTTCATCCTTGTGATGCTTCAAATCCCTTAAAATATCTCTGAATGAAAATTGAAACCCAAAATTAATAAAATGGCATGCATTAGCAGATATGCATTGACAAGTATGTCATAACAAACATGTCTAATATCATGTATGTCTGTCATTGAGTATCTTTGTGGCACTAAGAAACTACCAAACGAAGGTTTTGTTGCACAAGATCCACATTTCAGCTTAACAACCATAATCGGCGGATACAATGCTTCCCATTGCTAACAAAAAATTTCCCACACTCATTCAACTACACTGCTTCCCATAGATTTTCCTTTAAATTGTAAGTAAAATTTACTGGGGACAAGTTCTCCAAGATATCAAAATCATATAAAACACACCCAGCAACTAAAATCAATGTTTCTATGTTATTACACAAAATCAAGTGCATAACCAATGTGGTAAACAATAAAAGTGTCTTACCTGGTGCTTAAGATGCTAATACTCTTCTTCTAGTTGTTCCATCTCCTCATCTCCATTGTTAGCTTCTGCTTCATCTCCCTCTCCTCCTTCACTTTCCCTTTCTTCATATTCAAACTCAGCTTCTTCTTCTTCTTCTTCTTCATGCTCCAACTACATCATAAATGCGCAATTAACAAGAATCACAAATACAAAATCAATCTAATAACAATATTAATCAAAATTCTAGTAATTATTACAATTTTTTTTTCCGCTCACAGTTAGGTTCCAATTATCCATGTCATCATCATAATCTTAGAAATTACTATTGTTTGTCTTGCACTTTTCTTGACTGCTTCAAAGGTAACCCCATTATGAAACCCTAAGAAATTTCCAAATTACCAAATATTATACAAATTAAAGTACCTTTTCTTTTCTCTTTTCAAAAAACAATAAGTACCCTTTCTTTTCAAAATAAATAAAATAAACAAACTAAACCCATATCCTATATAATTGTTACTCAAGGTCTTAAAACCCAAACCAGACAACGAACTGTAAAGAGGACTAGTTCCCGATTCTATGGTCTAATAGATGACACCATAATTTAATTAATAATTTAAAATTATAGAAATAAATAAAATTAATATATAATTAGTTTATAACTAAAAATTTTTACTAAAAATATATCTAATATTGCTTCAAAAAAAATATATATATATATACACACACACTAGTTGCAAATATATACATTAGTTGCAAACTCATGCACAGTAAAACTATTAAAAATGAGATCTAAAGAAACTTTTGTTTCTTTTTCTTCTTATGTTAAATATTTCTTTTCTTTTTTCTTTGTAATTCGAGGTATTTTTGTAAGTTGAAAATTGCTTTTTCAAACTAATGTCACAGGCCTCACGGCTAGTTGCTTTATGTTAATGCAGTTGAGGAGCTGAAGTTATGGTTCTTGAGTGCATAAATGGACTCATTTGGTATGGAATTTTAAGCAGGGTTTATCAATTCGTCCAATAGACATGTAAATAGGCATTGGTCATCATAAATTGCATATCATTCATAAAACCCACAATATCAATCATTTTATACCAAACAATAAACACCAAAAGAATACTAAAGATCAAATTAAGTTTACCATTCATCTGATTATAATCCATTAAAAAATCGAGATGATAATAACTCTACTCTATATGTCTCATTCTAGATATAGGAGAATGATTATAGTGAGTTGTGGTTATGAAAAGTTTGGTTCGAGCATTTCATCAAACACTTTGAGAGGAATTAAGTGAACAATAAAAAAGGAGAATTTCAAGGATTCTCGTCTCCAATGGCAACATCTTCCTTTCTAATTATCGATATTTGAAAGAAATAAAATTACCATAAGCGAAAATGAACAAAAATTTGAAGCAAGTTTAGGGTTTTAGAGCAAAACCTTATCCCTCTGCTTTTCTGTCTCTTTTTCCCTCCCAATTGAACTTTTAAACGGCTATCTGATATAATGGGCTCGGATAGGTAATCATAGGAAGAAGAAGAAAAAAAAATTGTACTGTAGTAATTTTGGGCTGGGCTTGATCCTATATAGGGCTATTGTGGGCTCAGGCTCGGTATTGCACAGCCTATTAGATGAATTTTTTTTAACTATTTATTTACTATAAACTAGCCTCCACTCGACACCGTGCGATTTTGAGTTTAATATAATTTTTTAATTTAAAATTATCTATTGTTAGTAAGGTTATATAGGAAGGGATTTTTAAGAAATTAAAATTTAGGATTTGAAATAGAGTAAATTGTTGAGTTTAGTGTGTGCTAGATTTTAGGAAAAATATGTATCAAATATGCGTGAGATATATTTAAATGAGAGGTGCTACGTCCACAATATTTTTATCACATTTTCACAAAAAATCATAGGTGGTTAATTGTTATTGGTTCAAATTTGAACTTAACACTAAGATTACTTTTTTGCCCCAACAATAACAACCAGTAATAGCCTTTCACTTAGGATTTGTTGTAAAAATATTGTAGACATATATCATTTCTCTATTTAAATAGGGAGTGTACTAATTTTTAGGAAAAAAGTTTCTCTATTAGTTTTTAAAATTTTTTATGTTGAATTATAATTTTAACCCTTTTTTTTTAAGAATAAGGATTATCTAATTAGCTTATGGGTATTTTTGACATTTTTTAAAAACATAACTAATTTTCTAAATCCTCTTAATATATAGAGATAAATAATAAATAAATAAATAAAACAACAAGCAACAAAAATGCTAGAACAACAACTATACCCATAACTTTTGCTATAATTTCCCACATGGCAAGTTGTGAATGGTGGAGCAAAAGTTGTGGATCCACAACTCTGCCACTCATAACTCATCTCATGAACAAGTTGTGACAAAGTCAAATTATGATGAATGAAAGGTATTGATATTTAGAAAAAAAAAATTAAATTAAATAAATGCATGCTCAAAGGCTAGTATTATTGAACAAACAAATATTTTGAAATTTAATGGTTATAAAACTACTTATCTATAATCTATACTTTAAATAATACCAAACAAGCTTGACTTTTAGTTGGCTTCAAAATATGTTGACACCAAAGTTTTGAGGGTTCATAATTTTACATGTCATTGATTTAATATAAATTTTTTAATTAAATTTAAATTTAATATTATATTTAATCCATTTATTAGAATATTTTTAGTTCACTTTTTTAAATGGTAGAATAGACAGTTTCATATAAATAAAATCATAATAAATGCATATAAATAACTATCATAATTAATTATCAATTTCATATTTAAGACCCCAAAAAAATTATAGTTTGCTAAAATTTTCTTTACATTGCACGAGTTGCCAACTAGAATATATGTGTTTGTGTATCTAAATATGTTTGACCTTTTTTTTTTCTTTTTTCTTTTTATCTCATAATATTTTTCCACATAAGCCTTTAAGTGAAGCCACCAAATTGGTTTTTGTGTAGACATGGTTCAAACTCCATATTTCTTATTTTAGAACAAATGACTTTACTAGTTGAGTTTACTAAAACCTACAACATATAAACATTTAAGGCTTTTTTTTTTCTTTAGAGAAATAATAATAAGGCTTTATAATTTTACATGTCGTAATTATATTATATTTTTAATTGATTTTAATTTCTATTTTCTATTAACCCTTCATTAAAATTTTAACAAATCTTATTTTCTTTTCTTCAAATAGTAGAATATATAAATCCATATAAAAATATAGTCGTAATTATTAAATTTTATATTTAGAAAAAAAATAAAAGGTGTAAAGAATATTTTGTTAAACTTTTTCGTGTAGCATAGATTATTGAGAATTCTATAATCTATAATCTATAATCAATATAAAATCGATAAAAAAATGTTTGGTTTTTTGTTGACCTTATAGTATTGTGTTATATATATAAGCTTTTGAGACCTCACAAATTTACATGTCATAGTTTAATAATTTTTTTTAAGGAAAAGTTTAATACATTTTTATTTGAATTTAAATTTTATTCCATATTTAAACCCTTTATTTTTTTGATACAAGATAGAATTCTACTATAGCCTAATCTACTTGTAAATGTGTGTGAAGCTCCCTCCTGGAGACTTGAACTCTGACCCTTGTCTCCCACACCCTGCAAGCACTTATACTTGTAGAGTGATCATCGCATCAAGAGTGTGCGGTTATTTAAACTCTTTATTAGAATCTTAGTAAACCATATTTTCTTTAAATAGCACTGTATATAATTCCATAGATATACACAATCATATTTTTAAGTGAAAAATTCTCTTATCATTGTCGTTAATGTAACAAAATTTGGTGAATTTCAAAGGTACAACTACCTAGAAAGAGCTGAAAAGTAAGCAAGCTAAAGTCCCTTAGTGGAAATTGATGGATATGGTTTATCCTAAACATCCCAAAAGGGCCAAAACACTTCTTTAGGCTGGCTATTGGTGTATTATGTTATGCAGGAACTGAATTGAGCAATTATCTAGTCTCCTATGTAAAATTTCATTGGGATGTGAGGATTTGTTGGCTTTGGGAAGAACCTCAATGAAAAGAATATTAGATTTAGAGCAACTTTGAGTAAGTTAACTTGGTGAATTACTATAAACCTTTTTTTATTTATTTATTAAAACTATAAACCATATTTGGATCCAAAGAAATGCCAAGATTGAAGTGGGTGATATTGGAACTTAGAGGTGAGGAAGATATAGTAACAAGTATAAAAAAAGGCCCTATCTTTGAACTGGAGCTTGTCATATGAAGGGTCTATATGGAAGTGATTTGGGAACCTAAAAGTGCATTTTTTAAACCCAAAACGTTGTTTCACAACAACTCTTCATAGTTCTTTTACAAATGTTTGTTTTAAATCCAAAATGTTTTTGCAGCAACTTATACAAATGCACTTGAAATACTATTCTTTTTTCTTTTTTTTTTGAGATAACACCCGAAGTACTTAAGTGTAACTCTACTAAAATAAGAGAATAGGTTGATGAATCGAGGAAATTCACCAATGAGTCGCACAATGCTCTTTTCGCTTGTATGTTAACCTGCACGAAATAAAGGAGAAAACCTATCGAAGGGCACCGGTGTGGTGCCAGCCAAACACCCTCCGAAGGTTAAGTCAGAATGTATTCTCACAATTCTAGAGTGCTAGAGAGGGTTAAATTATGCGTACCTTGGTTTGTGAGGGTATTGGGGCTTTTATAGTAGCATAAGGTTGACATCCCTTTCTTGGCGCGGAAGTCTTTTCCTTATAGGACTCTCCTTGTAGAATCCTAAACGTGATGAACAAATCCCGTCCTTATAGGGAAGATCTTTACCAAATATGTAAGATTTCCAGAGTCTTACTAGCGCAAGGACTCTATTTGGGCCTTTATGAGAGTGGGCCAAAATATCCCCCATAAGGGGTCCAACAGGCCCATGGACAATCAGCACACCTTCCTTCACTCCGTCCACATCCGGCCCGTTCACATGAGATTCGTCCATTGGAGGCCCGTGCAAATGACGGGCTCGCGCATCCCGACGTCTGCGGACCATATAAGACATTCCAGTGTATTTTCTCCCTTTCAGTTGCCCCCTCACCCGATGGGTCCGTCAAGAATAATGAACGGACCTATGGGGTGACGGATCTAAAACTCGGTCATACCTCCAGGACACCTTTGTCCGTGAATTTTCATCCGTACACTGCTGGATCAGGAGCTGATGCATTAATGTGCTGTGCCAAGTGTCATCCTGCCAATGGCCATTGTTTTGGAACGAGGCGTCGCTTCGTCTTCCGTGCACCTCTCTTATAAATATCAATCCCCCGCCCCTCATTTCCCCACTTGTTGCTGGAAGAAATCGTCAGAGCGAGTCTGTCACACTTGTCAGAGAGCAGTCCGTTCACTTAAGTACCCATCGCTTGCCACATCTTGCTCCAATCTTCTGGTGAGTTATTCCATATCTGTCCTCTTTTTTAATTTTCTTTTGCTCTTATTTATTTATACTTCATGTGCCCGTCGTTCTTTCCAAACCCGTCAGAGTCTTAGGTTCTGTCATTACCTGTAGGCCATGTCTAGTGCGTCAAGTAATCAGTCGGTCGTTCGTGACGGGGCGGATTAAGAAGGGATATACCCGTCAGGTCCCAAAGACCACGACGTCCCAAGCGAGAGTAGTCTGTCATCATCCTCCTCGTCCTCAACACATGAGGGCCTGGAGATGATCGAAATCCAAGAGAGGTCAGACGACGAAGAGCTACTGGTTAGGTCCGTCGTAGGGGTTGATGGACTTAGGGAGTTCATCTTGCCCCTAAAGTGGACGGTTCACGCCTTTACATCAACCATCAAGGAGGGTCACTTCAATACACTTAGGGACCGCTACCAAATCCCAGACTACAACCCATTCCGTCTACCTTATAAGTCAGAAAAATGTTATTACGAAGGAGTTGACGGAGTGGGTGTGTACGAGCAGGTGCTTAAAGCTGGCCTGAGGTTCCCGTTGAGTTCGTTACACCGCGAACTCTTAAACTACTTAGGCATATCCGTCAGCCAGGTGTCCCCTAACGCCTGGAGAGTCTTTATTGTGATGGAGGTTCTGTACGGAGCCATGTCTGACGGCGAGAGGAGGCTTTCAATAAAAGAGTTCCTCCATTGCTACCGTCCGGACGAGATAGACAAATCGAGGGGCATGTACAGCTTCGTCCCTAGGAGCCCCGTCCTGAAAGTCATATATGAAACCCCGGACTCAAATAGGGACTGGAAGAGTCGTTATTTCTTTATAGAGGGAGAGGATTGGATGTGTCTTCCAGGGGAGACGAACTTCATGCCCGTCGACACAGTTTGGGGCATTTTAAACCCATCTGGTACGGTCCGTCATGAATGACTCTATCTTAATAACTTTGTAATGTTTCTAATGTTTCTACCTTCATGATTTTTTTTTTTAAGCGTCGTTATTATTATTTGTTAGTCCGTTAACCTTTCTCAGAGATGGAGGATGTAAAGAGACAAGCAGCCATAAGACTCCAAGCTGCGAAGAACAAACAGACTGGAACGGACCCCATGGGGACAGGCTCCAGTAAGCCAACTTTAAAAAGGAAGCTGCCCGTGAAAGGTGATCGTCCACCAAAGCAGCCCAAAGTCCCCCTGGACCTGGTCCTCGGCTTGATGGCTGAGGGGGGTAAGTCAGTCACTCCGGCCAAGCATGGTGCAGGCAAGGGGCTGATGACGGGTCCATCTGGCGAGCAGAAAAAGCCACCCGTCTTGCTCCGCTAGGATTCAAAGTACGCCTTGGAGAAGTTGTCGTCGATCATTACCACTGGCGACTACGAGGATCTTGGGAATCACTCGACGGAGGCGATGGGGGAGACGGGCCTCTTCAACATTGCCCAGGTAATTACTCCGTCGTTCTTAGTCTGTACGTTCACCATTTTCTGCCTTTAAATATTTTTCTTACTCATTTTCGTCATCCTTTAGGCTATGATCATGATGAAAGGCCTGATGGGACGGTGTCTCAACCACGAGACGACCATTAGCCGGATTCGTGGGAAGGCTAAGGTGATGGAGGAGGAGCTACTCGACCTCAGGGCCTGGAAGGTCACCCAGGAAAAGAAGCGAAGATGGCCGAGACGGCCCGGGATGAGGCCGTTCAACTGGTGGAAAGTCTGAAGAAAGACTTGGTGGACAAAGACAATGAAGTCCGTCAGGCCAAGAAGGATGCCGTACGCGAGTACCGTGACTCCGACGCCCTTATCGCGGAGCTGAGTCTTGTGTTCAATGACGGGTTTGACGATTCTCTCCGTCAGGTAAGGAGGTTGTACCCAGAATTGGACTTATCCTCAGTCACCGTTGCTGCCCCCGAGCCGTCCACTGCCCAGCCCTCTCAGTCGGAGGATACTGACGCTCTCTTCGACGAGAACGTTTTTGTCCGCGAAGCTCCTGTGGATCATACTGCTGTGAACAGCCAGGCCAAAGACGTTGGGGACCGTCCAGCTGAGGAGGGAGATGGAGCTAATTTAGTACCTTAGTCTACCTTGTAATAACTTAGTTTTTTTTTTTTTTTTTTTTTTTTTTATTTTTTAATTCAAGTGTGGAACAATTTTTAACACCCATTATGTTTGTGGGGTTTGTATACACATTGACCGTTCAGTATATTTATTTTATGTAAGGTCCGTTGACCTTTTGCTTTATCCTTGTGGAATGCATGTTTTTATTTTCAATTATACTTTTATGCTAAAGTGAGCTCCGTTCTGCTTATATGGTTCCTCCTTTTATTACTTGCTTAACCAAGGGTCGTCATCCTTTTGGATGACTTGCGTGACTTTGAAATACCATTCGCTTTGGATGGTCCGTTTATTAGGTAGACTTAGCTTATTGAACTGGTCCGTCATGTATAATTTGAACCCATCCGTTGGGTAGACTGCTTATTGAACCCGTCCATCGGGTATCTTACACAATTCCCCTTGGGTAATTCGTCCAACTAGGAGATGCTATCTTGGGTCCGTTCATTATGCGGACTTGGTAGTTACCGTCTATTTATGTTGATCTGTCCGTTTACGGACGCTGCTACTTGTCCGTCCACTATCCGGACTAAAGGTTTTCATCCTCTTGGGATGGTCCGTCCATCTCGTGGATAATCTTATTAGTTCGCCCATTATCTAGACTTAGGTTTTCATCCTTTTGGGGTGATCCGTCCACTTGGTGGACAACTTTAATGGTCCGTCCATCATTTGGACTTAGGTTTTCCTCTTGGGATGATCCGTCCATCTTATGGATAGCCTTATTGGTCCGTCCATCATCTGGACTTTGGTTTTTCATCCCTTTGGATGATCCGTCCATCTTGTGGACAGCCTTATTGGTCTGTCCATCATCTGGACTTTGGTTTTTCATCCTCTTGGGATGATCCATCCATCTTGTGGACAGCCTCATTGGTCTGTCCATCATCTGGACTTTGGTTTTTCATCCCTTTGGATGATCCATCCATCTTGTGGACAACCTTATTGGTCCGTCCATCATCTGGACTTTGGTTTTTCATCCTCTTGGGATGATCCGTCCATCTTATGGACAGCTTTTGAACTTTATGATATTGAATTAAATAGACTAGGCAGGAAAAATTTAGTTGCCTGAAAGAAGCCTTTATAGGAAAATGGTGCCTGCCCCCTTAGGCTTAAAAAGGCACTAGTAGAGAGGTTTGTTCAAAGTAAAAGCATAGAAAAGTAAAAATAGTTGTTCAAAACAAAAACTACTGAAAACTTTTAGAAATGAGCTGGAATGCTTGCAGGAGGTGGATGTCTCTTCATGTTGCATCTATTGGTAGTACCTCCGTAGGTGCTTAGTGTTCCACGGGTGTTGCAGTTTCTGCCCGTCCATAGTTTCGAGGTGGTAGGTTCCCTTTCTCTGCCAAGATGAGATCTTGTAAGGTCCTTCCCAGTTTGGGCCAAGTTTTCCTTGTGAGGGATCTTTGGCCCCTCCCATTACCTTCCGAAGCACAAGGTCCCCAACTTGGAAGTCTCTACGTCTGACTTTGGAGTTGTAGTATTTCGCCATCAGGTTTTGGTATCGAGCCATCCTTTGTTCAGCTGCAGCCCGGACTTCGTCGACTAGGTCTAGCTGTAGCCGTAAAGCCCCTCCGTTCTTGTCTTCATCGTAGTTCTCCACCCGATAAGTTGTAAGACCTATCTTTGCAGGAATGACAGCCTCGCTCCCATATGCCAACCTGAATGGTGTTTCTCCTGTGGGCGTTCTTGCCGTTGTGCGGTATGCCCATAAGATGCTTGGTAACTCATCGGGCCAGATTCCTTTTGCCCCTTCGAGCCGGGTCTTGATGATTTTGAGTAAGGACCGGTTCGTGACTTCAACTTGGCCATTTGCCTGTGGATGTGCGGGCGATGAGTAGTGATTCCTAATGCCTAACTTCGAGCAGAAATCTCGAAATGCCTTGTTGTTAAACTGTTTCCCATTGTCGGAGATGAGGACCCTTGGTATCCCGAATCTGCATATGATATTTCTTCACACGAAACCTCTGATGTTTTTCTCCGTGATAGTTGCTAGAGCTTCCGCTTCGACCCACTTAGTGAAGTAGTCGATCCCTACCACCAAGAATTTCAACTGTCGCGCGGCCGTCGGGAGAGGGCCCATGATGTCTAGCCCCCATTGGGCGAACGGCCAAGGGGCCATCATGGGTGTCAGTTCTTCGGTTGGTTGCCTAATTAAGTTACCAAACCTTTGACATTTGTCGCAGGTCTTGACGTAGGTTTGCGCGTCCTTCTGCATTGTAGGCCAATAGTATCCTGCCTGGATCAGTTTGTGCACTAGAGACCGTGCCCCCGAATGGTTTCCGCAGATGCCTTCATGGACCTCTCTCATTACATAGTCCGCTTCCTCGTGACCCAAACACCTCAGATATGGCCGTGAAAATCCCCTTTTGTATAAGACATCATTGACTATTATGAACCGCGAAACCCGGACTTTCAACTTTCTGGCTGCGTCCTTGTTGTCTGGGAGCGTGCCTTCCTTTAGGTAGGCCATTAGTGGCGTAGTCCAATCGTATTCTAGATTTAC
Organism: Quercus suber; assembly: GCF_002906115.3. Taxonomy (NCBI): domain Eukaryota; kingdom Viridiplantae; phylum Streptophyta; class Magnoliopsida; order Fagales; family Fagaceae; genus Quercus; species Quercus suber. The sequence continues at coordinate 1,091,529 of NW_027069631.1, read as the reverse complement.
TTCCTGCACTTCCGTCTCACTGCTAATGATTGAGGAGTTCTGGATGAACGACAGCACCCGATCGGGGGTCGTCATGGCCTCTGTGGAGGTGACTTTTGCGAGCCGGTCAGCGCATTCATTCTCCTCCCTTGGGATCTGGACGAATGTGACCTGAAGGGAGTCGATCCGTCTCCTGACTTCTTCCAAGTATTTCTTCATTTTTCCCCCCTGCACTCATAGGAGCCACTAATCTGACTGACTATCACCTGCGAATCGCAATGTATAACCATGGCCTCGGCGCCTGCTGCTTTTGCCAGGTCTAATCCTGCCAACAATGCCTCATATTTGGCCTCATTATTGGTCGTCGGGAAGTCTAATCGGATCATGCACTCGATCTTGTCTCCGTCAGGGGTTTGAATTACCACCCCGGCGCCTCCAGCTAGCCTGTTGGATGATCCATCCGTGTGGATGTTCCACTATCTGAGGGCTTGTGGCTCCTGCTGCCCCGTTTGCGTGTATTCGGCGATGAAGTCAGCCACCGCTTGACCCTTTATTGCGGTTCGCGGATGGTAGTGTATATCAAACTCGCTCAGCTCTATCGCCCATAGGGCCATTCGTCCGGCTGCTTCGGGGCTGCTCATTGCCCTTTTTAGGGGCTGATTTGTTAGGACGATGATGCTGTGGGCTTGGAAGTATGGTTTCAGTTTTCGAGCTGCGGTTATCAGCGCGAAGGCGAGCTTTTCCATATGGGGGTACCTTTCTTCAGCCCTCCGGAACCCCCTGCTTACGAAATAGACAGGTCGCTGCGTCCCTTCTTCTTCCCTTATTAGGGCCGCGCTTACTGCCGCCTGCGAAGCGGCTAGGTATAAGTAGAGGTCTTCCCCTGGTTTGGATGGGCTGAGCAAGGGTGGCGAGGCAAGGTATTTCTTCAGATCTTCAAATGCCTTCTGGCACTCCTCCGTCCACTCGAATGATTTCTTTAGGATGCGGAAGAACGGTAGGCACCTATCCGTTGCTTTTGAGACGAACCTGTTCAAGGCAGCAACTCTGCCGTTCAAGCTCTGTACGTCCTTTGCTGTCCTTGGTGGTTCAAGCTCCATGATGGCCCTTATTTTCTCTGGATTGATCTCTATTCCTCTTTGGGACACCATAAAACCCAAGAATTTTCTAGCCGTCACCCCGAATACACACTTGTCCGGATTCAGCTTCATGTTGTATGATCGTAGGGTATCGAATGTCTCCTAGAGGTCGCTTAGATGATCTTTTTCGAACGGGCTCTTGACCAGCATGTCGTCAACGTAGATCTGTACGTTTCTCCCAATCTGGTGTGCGAACATCTTGTCCATTAATCTTTGGTATGTTGCCCCGGCGTTCTTGAGTCCGAACGGCATCACCTTATAGAAAAAGAGGCCTTGGCTGGTGACGAAGGATGTTTTCTCCTGATCGGGTTCCTCCATTTTGATCTGGTTATAACCCGAGAAGGCATCCATAAAACTTAGGAGCTGGTGTCTAGCCGTGGAGTCGACCAGTGCATCTATCCGCGGGAGGGGTTAGCTATCCTTTGGGCATGCTTTGTTAAGGTCCGTGAAGTTGACGCACATCTGCCACTTTCCACTAGCTTTCTTGACCATGACCATGTTCGCCAACCATTCTGGGTAATATACTTCCTTGATAAAACCTGCTTCGAGTAGTTTTCCGACCTCTTGTGCAGTTGCTCTGTCCCGTTCAGGAGCGAACACTCGCTTTTTCTGCCGGACTGGTGGGGTTGAAGGGTTCACGTTCAGCTTGTGGACTATAACAGAGGGGTCGATCCCGAGCATGTCTTCATGATTCCATGCGAAGATGTCTTGGTTCCTCCTGAGGAATGTTATGAGCGCCTGGCGCACAGGCTGGTAGGCCAATGTTCCCATTCTGGTTGTTCGCTCCGGTTTGGACTCGTTGAGTGTTACTACCTCCAGCTCTTCAACCGGTTCTGCGACCGTCCACTGTTCTTCTATGCACATTGCCTGATGGTGATCTTCCATTTCTAGCATGGCAATGTAGCACTCTCGGGCGGTTGCCTGATTCCCCCCGTAATTCCCCAATCCCGTTGTCCGTTGGGAATTTGATCATTAGGTGGTATGTGGATGTCGCTGCTTTCCATAAGTTAAGTGTGGGTCGTCCGAGAATACCATTGTAAGCGGAGGAGCAGTCTACCACGAGGAATATTACATTCCTAGTGAGTTCTAGTGGGTAATCACCCACCGTTACCGGTAGTGTGATGGAACCTATTGGGAATACCCTGGTCCCTCTGAAGCCGACAAGTAGAGCGCTCGCCGGCATCAATCGTGCTCTGTCTATCCCCATTTGCTGGAATGCTGGATAGTATAGAATGTCTGCTGAGCTGCCGTTGTCGATTAGTACTCGGTGGACGTTGTAGTCCCCCACACGTATACTGACGACCAGCGCATCGTCATGTGGATGATGGAGTCTCCTTGCGTCTTCTTCGGTGAATCCTATAATAGGGCTCTCCACCCGTGTGGTATTAGGCCTCGAGCCCGTTAGGTGGACGTTGTGGACCAATCTGAGGTACGTCTTTCGAGCTTTTTTGGAAGAACCGGTAGACGCGGTTCCTCCCACTATCATCCTTATGTCTCCGATGGGGGGTCTTGGACGCTCGTTATCCCGTCGGGGGGCCGGCTCTTGGCGATTATGATCCGTTTTCTCTTTGCTGACGAACTTCTGCAACTTCCCTTGTCTAATGAGGGCTTCAATCTGCTGCTTTAGGTCGTAGCAATTGGCCGTGTCGTGGCCATGATCTCGGTGGAAACAACAATATTTGTCTCGCGGCCGTTTGCTTGGGTCGCTCTTTAGTTTTCCCGGGAATGTTAGTGTCTCCTCGTCTTTGATTTGCATCAAGACTTGGTCAATCGGGGCGTTCAGGGGGGTGAAACTTGTGAACCTCCCGCTCGGGGGCTTAGGGCGTCTTTTGTCCCTTCTGTCTCCTGTCCTTGGTCTTTTCTGTCCTTGGTCCTGGCGCATGTCCACCTGGCGTTCCCTCTTCCTGGGCCTTTCCTCCCGTGCCAGTAGCACATCTTCCGCGTTCATGTACTTGGTGGCCCTGTAGAGTACTTCTGACATAGTTTTGGGGTCGTTTTTGTATAGTGAGAACAAAAACTTGCCCTTCCGCAATCCGTTCGTGAAAGCTGCCACCAGTATCTTGTCGTCGGCTTCATCAATTGAGAGTGCTTCCTTATTGAAGCAGGTTATGTAGGATCTTAGCGTCTCGTCTTCTCTCTGCCTGATGCTCATCAAACACGCTGTGGACTTCTTGTACCTGTGTCCCCCTATGAAGTGCGAGGTGAACTGAGCGCTTAGTTCTTTGAAAGTGCTGATGGAGTTCGGTGTCAGCCGACTGAACCAAATCCTCGCGGGACCCTTCAGCGTGGTTGGGAAGGCCCTACACATGATTTCGTTCGGCACCCCTTGTAGATGCATCAAGGTCTTGAATGTCTCCAAGTGGTCTAGGGGATCCTTGACCCCATCATAGCTCTCTATTTGCGGCATTCGGAACTTGTGTGGAAGGGGGAAGGAATTGACGGGGTCAGTGAATGGAGAGTCGGTCCAGTTCACCAGGTCATCCAGATCGCTGGACACTCGCCCCTTTAGGGCGTTCATTATGACCTCCATCTGTTCCTTCATCGCCTGCATCTCTGCGAACATAGGCGGAGTCGTCGCATCCGTGAGGGATGGGAGGCTCATGTTCTGTCGTTCTGGCCTGCTTGGGGCGTTACTCCCTTCAGGCCCTTCTCATTCTCTTTGCATGGCGCTTGTGCCTTCCTGATCCTCCCTCTGGTTGTGGGGTGCTGTGTTTCTTTGACGCAGCTGTTCTTCCAGGTCATGATTTTGTTTGGTGAGACGCTCCACGGCCGCAGTGAGGGTCCGAACCTGTCTTTCGAGTGCGGTCGTGGGTAGTCCCTCTCCTTGGATGTCGTTGGTTATTGCCATCGAGCGAGTGAGCACCATGCAACTCTTCTGTCTCAGGGATGAAGCAACGTCCGACCGCTTTCTTCTTACAACTTTCCCACAGACGGCGCCAACTGATGAATCGAGGAAATTCACTAATGAGTCGCACAATGCTCTTTTCGCTTGTATGTTAACCTGCACGAAATAAAGGAGAAAACCTATCGAAGGGCACTGGTGTGGTGCCAGCCAAACACCCTCCGAAGGTTAAGTCAGAAAGTATTCTCACAACTCTAGAGTGCTAGAGAGGGTTAAATTATACGTACCTTGGTTTGTGAGGGTATTGGGGCTTTTATAGTAGCATAAGGTTGACATCCCTTTCTTGGCGCGGAAGTCTTTTCCTTATAGGACTCTCCTTGTAGAATCCTAAACGTGATGAACAAATCCCCTCCTTATAAGGAAGATCTTTACCAAATATGTAAGATTTTCGGAGTCCTACTAGCGCAAGGACTCTATTTGGGCCCTTATGAGAGTGGGCCAAAATATCCCCCATGATGGGTCCAACAGGCCCATGGACAATCAGCACACCTTCCTTCACTCCGTCCACATCCGGCCCGTTCACATGAGATTCGTCCATTGGAGGCCCGTGCAAATGACGGGCTCGCGCATCCGGACGTCTGCGGACCATATAAGACATTCTAGTGTATTTTCTCCCTTTCATAGGTCAAAATGATGTTGCATACATGTGTAATTGTGTGCTCTGTTTTGTAGTTTTCCAATTTGTGATGAGTTTTCTTTGTTTTGTTAGGAGAAGTTGTAGTAGTGTGTGTTCAGCAATTAACCCTTCCTTTGCTTGAAGGTTCGTAAATAATTAATAATTAACGTGAATTTGACCAAAATAGATAATGTATAGTTATATGAATCTCACGGATAGCATTAGAACAAAATATGTTTGTATCTTTGTATACATTTGATTTTTATTACTTATCATTTAAAATCCAAATAGAATTCACTATTTAATTACAATAATACAACTTAAACACTAAATAAATTATATTTATAATTAGTTTAGCTATTTCCTAATGAATTATAATTGAATTAGAGTTCTGCCTAAGGAAACAATTAAGTTATTTTATTTTATTTTATTTTTTAACAAAAAAGTCTTTTTTTTTTTTTAAACAAACAAACACACACAAAAGAAATAGAAAATGATGTTCTAACATAAAGGCAAATTACAAACTTCACTCAAAAGTTAGAACAACTTTTAAGAAATAGTGGGATAAGGTATATAATATACAACATACTTTCTTTAGCAATGTGAGACAATTTAAATATTGATTAATGAGACATAATGCACACCTTTCAAAAATAAAAACACACTTAGAAGTTTTTATTTTTTATTTTTTTTTTATTTGTACTTACAAATTCATTATTTGTTGTGTGTTTTTCTTTATATTTATCAATAATTTTATTTTATTTTTATGAAATATATAAAGACTTAATTTGATAGAGTATAAATGTGTTAACATTATTATTGCATAACAAGTAGGGGAAAAAGGATAGAAATAAAAAGTTAACGATTGGTTCATCTACAAGTCGGAATTATAATATTAATTGAAAATTAGTGAAAATCATAATCGACTAGAATATATGTGATTTGTAGTTAATTGATCAGAACAGGGAGAACAAGAAGGAAAGAAAAAAAAATATGTTAGTGGTTGTAGACATCAAAATTTCATGATGTATTCACAACCGTCTGATTGTTTATGATAAAATATTTGTGATCAAATCAATCTCTAATTGATGATGTGGACGATCAGCGAATGAAATCAAGCCACATGGCAACATCAAATGAAGAAAGCCATATGGCAGCGTTAGAAGAAAAAACCTATATGGAAAGTTCTTATTAAATGAAATGCCAAATTAAATTCATAATTCAACTCTCAATAAATGCTGAGAGAAAATTTCAAATTAAATACTATTGAGGTGCCTATAAATAGAGGCTTCTCATATGAGAAAAGGGAGAACACTTAGAGAGAAAACACTTCTGACACTCTGCCAAAATAGAGAGTCATCTCTAAAGTTCACAAGAATTCCATTGTTCATCAAGGCCTATCCCTACTTCTTCAAGTCAAAGTGGAGATTCTCCTTTAATCTAGTTTGAGATCAAGCCAACGGCCCTCGCATCAAATCAAGCACATTCAACTATTCATTCAACTTGGAGACATCAAAGCACGATTCAAGATCAAGCTTTATAGCCCATTAGGATCGTAACGTTTCTTGGAGATCGAATCAGAGGAATTTATTGTATTCTTTCATTGTAAAGATTCATACAGAGGATTGTACTCACATATATACAAATCAAATACAAATTGATTATTTGTTACACCATTTCGTGATCGTGTAATTCATCTTTTATGAATTTTGTGTGCACAGTGGTTTATTTAGACACTGGTCAAAATTACAATATCGACCAAAATTTAATTGAATAGACCAAAATGGATAAAATCGATTGAAATTTATGTTGGAGATGGAATTTTGGTGATTCGTAGTTAATAAGTTGGAACAACAAGAACATGAAGGGAACAAAAAAAGTGACCCTAGTTATGGTACAGTGATTTATTCACATACCAATCAGAATCATAACATCTACCAGAATCTAATAAAATATGCCAAAATGGATACAATGAATTGAAATTTAGGTCGAGATGGAATATGGGTGATTTGTAGTTAATTGATTGGGATAGGGAGAACAACAAAGGAAAGAAAAAAAAAATATGTTAGTGTTTATTCATATACTGGTTGGAATCACAATATTGACTGAAATTTAATGGAATAGATCGAAATTGATAAAATAGATCAAAATTTAGGTCAACGATGGAATATCGGTGATTTGTAGTTAATAAACCAAATCAACAAGAACATGAAGGAAAGCAAAAATAAGTTAGTTTTTTATTCACAAACTATTTGGAATCACAATATCAACTGAAATATAATAGAATAGACCAAAATAGATAAAATAGATCCAAATTTAAGTTAGAGATGGAATATCGATGATTCATAGTTGATAATCAGAACAGCAAGAACAAGAGGGAAAGAAAAAAAAAAAGTTAGTGATTTATTCACATACCAATTAGAATCACAAAACCAATTGGAATCTAATAAAACCTACTAAAATAGATAGATTGGGTCAAAATTTAGGTTGAGATGAAATATGATTGATTCATAGTTAATTGACTAGAATAGGGAGCATGAGAAAGAAAGAAAGAAAAAGTTAGTGATTTATTCACATACTAGTTGGAATCACAACATCTACCAAAATTTTAATGGAATAGATTGAAATAGACAAAATAGATCAAAATTTAAGACAAAGATGAAATATAAGTGATTTGTAGTTAATAAATTGGAACAACAAGAACAAGATGGAGAGAAAAAAAAGTTAGTGATTTATTCACATACCGGTTAGAATCACAATATTAGCCAAAATTTAATGGAATAGACCAAAATTGATAAAATATAGAAACTTAGGTCAATGATGAAATATCAATGATTCATAGTTAATAAACCAAAACAACAAGAACATTATGGAAATAATAAATAAGTTAGTGATTTATTCACATACCGACTAGAATCTAATAGAACATACCAAAATGGATAGAATGGATCAAAATTTAGGTCATGATGGAATATATATGATTCATAGTTAATTACCAAAAGAGCGAGAGCGAGACAGAATTGATCACTTTGCCCCTTGTACGATGTCACCAACATCCTAATTCCTAAACACACACTCTTAAATAAACTCTAACTTCAACTTGTAGCTGCAAATGAAACTCCATGTGCACGTTAGCCAATAACAATACTCCGACACTAACATATGGCAACTGCACGCTTCTCGCTATTTCTTGCTTCTTCTTCTTCTTTACTCTCCTTCATAATAAAAATGATATATATATATATATATATATATGGAGACACATTTGCTTTGCTATGCTTTTCTTTTCCTCTCAAACCCATTTCCACTTTATAATATTATTCCACACATATAAATGAAATATCTCTTTTAATTTCTCTATTACTTTCACTGTCACAGCCAAAATTTTCCAAATGGCCTTTCTACAACTTCTAAAACTCACTTTCACTTCGATTTCCACTTCTCATCCTAGAAAATGTAGCTAGGTTTTTTAGGAATCAGATGCCAAGAAAAGGGTTCTCAGGTTTTCTTCTTCAACTTCTAGGAATTCAAGAAAACATAATTTAGTGATTTATTTATATATTGGTTGATCACAATATGGATCGAAATTTAATGGAATACACGGAAATGGATTGGAATAGATCGAAATTTAGGTTAGAGATGGAATATTGGTGATTTGCAGTTAATAAATCAAAACAATGAAAACATGAAAGAAATACAAAAATAAGTTAGTGATTAATTCGCATAACGACCATTACCCACACCAACCAGAATATAATAAAACATACCAAATTAGATAGATGAGTCGAAATTTTGATCAAGATGGAATATGGGTGATTCATGGTTAATTGATTGGAACAAGGAGAATAAGAAGGAAAGAGAAAAAAAAAAGTTAGTGATTTATTTACATATTGGTTGGAATCATAATATTGATCGAAATTTAATGGAATAGATTGAAATGGATAAAATAAATCAAAATTTAGGTTAAAGATGGAATATCAGAAGTTAGTGATTTATTCACATATTGGTCAAAATCTCAATATCATCTGAAATTTAATAAATAGACCGAAATAGATAAATTAGATCAAAATTTAGATCCGGGATGAAATATCAATGATTCATAGTTAATAAACTCACACAACAAGAACATTGAAGAAAATAATAATAATAAGTTAATGATTTATTCACATTCCAACCGGAATCTAATATAACATATCAAATTAGATGGAATGAATCAAAATATAAGTCAATTTGGAATATAGATGCTTCGTAGATAATTAACCCGAAGAGCGAGAACGGGACGGAATTGACAACTTTGCTTCTTGCTCGACGTCACCGCTATTCTAAACACACACTCTTTAAGTAAAATCCAACCGCAACTTGTAGCCACGAACGAATCTCCACTACACGTGCACGTTAGCCACGAACACAACTCCGACACTAAAATAAGCCAACTCCGCGCCTCTTTCTCTCCATGTTTCTTGCTTCTTCTTCTTCTGTACCCTCTATCTATAGAGACATATTTGCTTTGCTCTGCTTTTCCTCTCAATCCCATTTCCATTTTTTAACAATATTACTTCACAAATATCACACACACTCTTAATGAAATTTCGCTTATAAATTTCTCTCTCACTTTCACTGTCTCTGCCACAATTTTTATTTTTTTTATTTTTATTTTTCAAATGGCCTCTCTACAGCTTCTGAAACCCACTTTCACTTCGATTTCCGCTTCCCATCCGGGAATATCCAGCTGGGTTTTCCGGGAATCGGATTCCAGGAAAAGGGTCCTGAGGTTTGCTTCTTCTATATCTAGGAATTCAAGATACTACTACACCAACAGAAGCTTTAGGGTCTGTTGTGAAGGTCGAGATACCGACAACCAGAGCAATAATGGCAAGCTTCTTTATACTTACTCTTCTTCCTTTTCCTGCTTTTTACGTTTTCTCTGATATGGGTATTTTCTCTTTGTCTTTTTCTTTTTATTAGAGAGGAAAGTTCCAAGTCTCTGTTTGGCTATGAAAAAACTGAAGAAAGAGAACATAAAAGGAAATTGAGTTTGCGTTTCCGAACTCATGTTTTCCGTTAAACTAATATGGAAAAGTTAGTTGGAAGTGAAGTTTGTAAAGGCTTTAATTTCGTTGTATTTTGTCAACGATTTTGGAAATTAATTGAAGTGCTGTTTTTTGATTGATAATAGGATTTGAACCTACGACATTCATTCCATGATGATTGTTATCAGTCCAAGATACCAATTGGTTTTTGATGTAGATGAGATTTGAATCCAAGTCTCTTATGCAAGGACAAGAGACTTTACTGGTTTAACTAACTTGAACCCACAATTGTAACACTGTTTGGTTGTGTTGAAGTTCTTTAATTTTACTTTGGTTGTTGAAATAAACATGAAAGGAACCAAAAAAAAAAAAAAAAAAAAAACATGGGGTGAGGGGGGTAATTTTCAAAGCTTTTTTTTTTTTTTTTTTTTTTTGGTTTTTTTTTTGCTGTGTTTGAATTATTAGTAGCAATTATGGTTTTTCAGATTTAAACCCATTTTGCAGTTCTGGTATTAGGATGGTAGTTTGCAATTGGTTGCCTTATGACTCTGCTTCGGTTTGTGGGAATTGTCAAAGAAGTAATAATGCCAGTTTCCTGAGTTTTATGGTTTCTGATATGAAGAGAATTTGACTATAATGCTTGTTGATTCTTGATGCTCACTCTCTTAAGAATTTAGTTGAGTCTGTAAATATTAAGTTTGTAATATTATTGGATCAAATTGGGTCTAAATTAAATCAAAGGTGACAAAAAGTTCAAGAGAAAATATTTAATTGAATTCAGTTTAGCATAAGGCCATGTCAATTCTGGCCTTCCATCCTATGACAACTTTGGAGAACTCTAATCCAACCTTTTGAATTCTCAATAGTGAAAGAGGGATTTAGATAAATATACTTAATAGAGTATTTGAGCTTTCAAAAATATTTCCAGCTTAATGACTAAGAAATGATGTCACAAAGAGAAAAAAAAAAAAAATTCCTGTGTCCCAATGGGATACTGTAGTTTGTAGTTAGTAAAGTATAAAGTGGAAAACTCCTAATGCGACAATGGATTTTTGTTCATCACAAAGATATCCTTTGGCAGTGGTAGAGAGGAAGACTGATTTTCTAAAATTAGGTCCACGCAAATGTCTTGCTTTCTGTCTCGTTTTTCATTGTTTTGAATGGATATACTATTTAGTCAAATGAGCAGGTGAGAGAGCAATGAGGGTATGTCTGTGAATGATACATTCTTGCTCCTTCAAATGAAACTATGCAACTTTCTGCACTTTTTTTTTGCCATTATTTTCTGCTGAAAGCAATAAACACTCTTTCATATTTGGAAGATTAGCTAGCTCACCAATTGTACTAACAGTTAATTTGTCTCTTCCTTCTACATGTGACATTGGAAGCAAATGTTATGATGACCAAAACTACGAATATTTTTAGATATTCTGTTTGCAAATACCTGGGAAAATCAATTTGCAAGTAACAGCACATTGGAGCTTCAAATGTTTTTGGCTTTTAGGCTGTATTTATAGGTTGACCCTACAACAAGTTCAAGGACCTGCTCTTTGCTAGCCGTTTTACTTGTTCTGGTGTTTTAAAAAGCAGTTTAAGTGTATGAAACGGGTTCAATCTCATCTAAGCACTTGTGATAGTTGAGATACAGCAATAGAGAATAGATGCCAATCCAAAAGACTGAATACTAGATCTAGTCATCTAGAATGGCAGATCTATAGTAACTACAGTTTTCAAACTGATTTAGCTATGTAGATAAATGATTTTACTTTCCATAATCTTTACACAAGTGCATTCTTCTTAATGTACGTGTATGTACTAGAAAACCTCACTTGTTGCATCATCTTTTCTTGGATAGCTTCCTTGATACAAGTAAGGGTTCTAGTTATTCGAGGTATGCAACAGCAATTAAGGGAAGTAATGGAAATTTTATAGTTCTCACACTGAACTCAGAAAATATCAATTTTTTAGAATTAGGTTTGAATGATTTACAGAGATATTTGATGCAATATTCTGACTACAGGTGGAGCAGGTATGGATCCATTGCAGGAAAGAATTGATAGACAGGAAGGATCTTCTTGAAGATTTTGACTTGAACATCCTACAGGAAGCAATCAGGAATACAAAATCAAGATTGCTGCCAAAAAGAAAAATAGACAAAGCCATAAGGGTTCTACCTCCCCATATGAGACAACTAGTTTTGGATTGCTTAAGAAGAAAAAGTTTTCTGTTTCATCCTGATGAAGATAGCTTAAAGAATAGGTTCATCAAGTGTGCTGAGTTGCTTTTCAGTTTGCCAAATGCCCCCAGAAGACATCTGGTTAGTCAGTCACCTGGACAGATAGCAACAAGCCCAGCTCCAGCTCCTAGCACAACAGAAGCAGAATCACCTAATTATGGTCCAGCACCATCTAATCTAGCACCTTCCAGTTCTTCATCTCCAAATCCAAATCCCCCTGTTCAGGTCCCTGAAGCGCCAGCTCCTTCACTTAATGTGATCAGCTCACCTCCTCCACGTCCTAAACATTTGCCACCACATCACTCTGTTGTTCCACAAAATTCACCAAAAAAGGATAGCTATCAGATGAAAACAATTGTGGTTGCTGCTGCAATTGCAGTAGGAGTCCTTGCCCTTCTTGCACTGCTCCTCATTTGCTGTCTTAAGGGTGGAAGCAACAAAATTGGACCTAAAGAGGGACAAAGAGATGAGAGGCCACTTCTCAACTTAAGAATGAGTGATTTCTCAGCTGGTATTCTTTTGTCAGTTTTTATTTATCATTGACTCATTATTATCTTCCATTATAGTAGTGCATGTTCTGATGATGTGTATAAGTTTAATCTTTCAGGTTCTTCTCAAAAGTCTGTTAGTATAGGAAATTCAAGTAACAAAGATTTCAGTATTAATAGTGGAGTGAATCCTTCTTTCCTTACCAACATGTCCATGAAGCATGGAACCAATGATTCCACACTGGCTGGGGCATTATCATCAGAAGGTACAGGGTCAGTTCCATTTCTTCAATTAAAGCCTCCTCCTGGAAGATCAGTTACTATGTCTCTTGCTCCACCAAGTCCACCATCACCACCACCACCACTTCCTCCTCCTCCTCCTCCTCCTCCTCCTCCTATTGCTCCTTCTGCTCCTAAACCCCCACCACCACCTAAAGTTGCTCGCCCCCCACCTGCTCCACCAAAAGCAATGCCTGGGAAATATCAACCTTCACCTTTTGGACTAAATCATCGAGGAAGTAATGATTCTAGCGAGGGAGGTGATCTTGATGGTGAATCTGGAGCCCCAAAAACCAAGTTAAAGCCATTCTTCTGGGATAAGGTTCTTGCCAACCCTGATCAATCAATGGTTTGGCATGAGATCAATTCTGGATCATTTCAGTAAGGATATACCTCTATCTATATAACTTCAAATTCCATGAATAAGCAAAAGTCGAATCAGTCGTTTTAACCTCTGAATTCATTACAATTTTTCAGGTTCAATGAGGAGATGATAGAGTCTCTATTTGGTTATAACAACATGGATAAAAATAAAATTGACCGCAAGAGAGAGTTAGCGTCCCTTGAACCGTCAATCCAGTATGTTCAGATTATTGATGCTAAGAAGGCACAAAATTTATCAATTCTTGTACGAGCCCTGAATGTGACAACAGAAGAAGTCATTGACGCTCTTCAAGAAGGTTTCTCTCCCTCCCTCTCTCTCTCTCTCTCTCTCTCTCTCTCTCTCTCTTGAAGTTCCTCAGCGTAGGGAAAAAATACATTAAGAAACTTCTTCAACTATCAAATATGAATTGAGTACAGTTCAATTATATGGTGTGCTCTTTATTCCTTACACGTGGAGAGTTTTTCCTTAATATCCACTCTTAAATTCCAAATCAATCTTTTTGTATTCAAACCTTTTCATTTTATATGTTATGTGCTTCAGCTCAAGGGTATATTCTAACTTCATCAGTGAAGAGCTTCCCCATAATTGGACCCACAAGAAACTGCTGTGTTTAAGGAAATAGTTGATGCTGCTTGGTAATAAAACGTGTGCTATGAGAAGCAAATAAATAATTATGTCGTGTTGGATTTACATCTGAAATTTCAAGATTTGTAATGATAGAAAAAATGAAAAAGAAAAAAAAGACAAAAAGAAGTCTTGAAACTTCGTCTAAGTTTAGATTTGAACCAATTGAGATGAGTGTTATCTGCTGGACCAGTTAGGAACTCCAGAAGTTGATACAGAATTGCTAGGTTGAGTTTGAATTTTCTTCATAGCTAATTATTAATAACCCTATATCATATTTTTAACATCATTTTTTCATAATTAGTTAATAATTCTTGTTAGCTTGCAGTGTGAAAAATTATTCGTAAGGAACAGCGTACAAAGCATTGATTGTTATTATTCTGCCAGATGAAAGAAGCAAGTTTTGTAAGAAAACTATTGTGGATGATTCAAGTATTTTATTTTTTTGCTGACATCAACTGGGGTGAGGGGGATTCAGACGAAGTTCTCCTTCATGGGTGATTCAAGCATGTTGTCTGCTGGCCATTCATCCTTATTACTATGCTTGTGTAATGACAAGTGAGCATAATATGTTAAAGAAAATAAGGATAAACAGCCTGTACATAATTAAAACTTGTGTAAACCTACCCCAAAGAAGCAATGAATTATTTGTTTTACTTGCTATTATGTGTGCTCTCCTATATGACAGTCAATGCCTTGTTTCATATCCACCTAGCCAAAGTTGTTTAGTAAATGCTTAACTGTTGGGTTTTTGAAGTCATCAAAAACATATAAGTATTTAATTGAATCAGGTAATGAGCTTCCTGTTGAGCTTCTCCAAACTTTGTTGAAGATGGCACCGTCAACAGAAGAGGAACTGAAGCTCAGGCTATATAGTGGTGATATTTCTCGACTTGGCCCTGCAGAGCAATTCCTCAAAATCTTCGTTGACATCCCATTTGCATTTAAACGACTAGAGTCACTTCTATTCATGAGTTCCCTTCGGGAGGAGGTCTCTAACATTAAAGAATCCTTGGCAACTCTAGAGGTGAGACCCTAGAGATAGGAATTGTGTCTCACACTTAATTTTATATTGCTATATTTCTGATATAATATTTCCTATTTAGTATACATACATAGGTACAGGATTGGGGACTATGGCATTCTCTTAGTTAATATGCTAAAAAGTTATGTGGAATGTTGCTTTAATGTGCCAGATCTTCTATTGCTTTAGAAAACAGTCTCAGATGTTCATAATTATATAACCATGCCTCATTTTAAATGGCAGGTTGCTTGTAACAAACTGAGAAATAGCAGGCTATTCCTAAAACTCTTAGAAGCGGTTCTCAAAACTGGAAACCGCATGAATGATGGTACCTACCGAGGTGGTGCACATGCATTTAAGCTTGACACACTCTTGAAACTTTCTGATGTAAAGGGAACGGATGGCAAGACCACACTACTTCACTTCGTTGTTCAGGAGATTATCCGTTCTGAAGGCATACGAGCTGTCCGTACAGCCAGAGAAAGCCAGAGCCTATCCAGCATGAAGACAGATGATTTTACAGACGATTTCACTGAAGAATCAGAAGAGCACTATCGCAGGCTTGGTCTTCTGGTGGTTTCAGGTTTAAGCAATGAGCTGGAAGATGTTAAAAAGGCAGCATTCATAGATGCTGATCTTTTAACATCTACAGTATCCAAACTCAACCAATCATTGATAAAAAATAAAGGTTTCTTAAATGCTGAGATGAAGAGTCTGGATGAAGAAAGCGAATTCACTCATGTGCTAGCCAACTTTGTGGAGTTTGTGGAAGCTGATATTTCAGGGCTTTTGGAGGAAGAAAAGAAAATAATGGCTCTGGTGAAAAGTACTGCAGATTACTTCCATGGGAATGCAGGAAAGGATGAAGGCCTGCGCTTGTTTGCAATTGTACGTGATTTCTTGAGAATGTTAGATAAGGCATGTAAAGAGGTTAGAGATGCCGGAATGAAGAGAGTGAGGATTACCAAGAAAGAGGCTCTATCGGTGTCATCTCGGCAGTCTACAGATATACGTCCACGGCTATTTCCTGCAATAATGGAGCGGCGAATGGACAACAACTCTAGTTCAGATGACGAGAATCTATCTCCATAGCATATTGCATATGCTTGGTGTGCTGCATGCAAGTAACTTCAAGTTGTGATTACTGTTTAAAAAAAAAAAAAAAGGTATAACGTACATGTTAAAATCCTCAAAAAGATTTTGCGTCACTGTCGGAGTCAATGAGTCTAAGTTACATCAACTTTATAGTATGTCCTATGAGATGCAAATGGCCAAAACTAGGCGGCAAGGATTTCTTAATCCCCTTCCCACCGCCTGTAGGTTGATTGTGTTGAACTTTCTTCGTTGTTTAGTTAAAATTTTCCTGACACATCAATCTAATAACACACAAGTTTTCAAGATAGAAATATGGCTGGAAGTTTATCTCAAACAACTCCAAATGTACAAACTGTAAATTTTGTTGAAGATTAAGAGCTTCCCCATAATTCATGTGACTATGCTTACAATTTTTTTTCTCTGTCTTGGGCATTTATTCAAGGTTCTTGGAATTCTCGGAGGCAAGATGAGCAGATCATCATGGTTAGAAGAACTAGCCCACATCAAAATTCCATCCAACAACAGAATATGAAACTTGAATTTCATTCTTGTATTTCAGTAAATGATTATATGTCAGCTGATGAAAGTTTAATTTTTGAAAATAGGATTGGCTGAGAACGGATTGACTTGTATCATCTACCTTTCTACTGATAGCAAAAAGATTTTGGTTGTACAGAAGAAAGTATATAAATACCCATTATTGTTGCCATCTTATACATTTACACTTGTGAACCATATATTAGTCCATAGTCTATTATGATTTTATCTTCCCATACAACCCAACTTGTTTAAAGAAGGGGAAAAATGCCGGGGATAATATATTTTCTTGGTCATTATGTAATCTGTTGAAAGTCTTCATTATAATTGTGCTGTCACTACTTTGAGGAACTACATTGCATATGGTTGACATACACCTTCCCCTCAATTCCTCAATCTCACAACATACTGACCAATTAAACAAGCCGGCTCAAGGCCCAGATCATTTAGGCCTAGCCCTAAGGCCAAAAATGGCATACTCTCTCTACAAAAAAGTCCCACCCCCATTATAAAAAAAAATTATATATATATATATATATATTAATTAATAGCTAAAGTTGAGATAAAATCCAATTAAATTCTAAATTGGAGTCTAGTTTTGCGCCATAGTGTTTCATCTAATTTTTAAATTTGTGTGTCAAGTGAATTATTAGGTGTAAAAATCAAAGAGTCTAAATTCAATTAGATTTTAAATTGAATTTTAATTAAAATTCAATTTTGTGTCATGTGTCTCATCTAAAATTTTTAATTTTTGTGACAAGTGAATTATTGGTTGCAAAATCCAAAGAGTCTAAATCTAATTAGATTCTAAATCATATATATTGTAAGGATCAGATTTGAACTCTTAGCCCACTACGTGAATGGACTTAGGCCCAAAAAGCCTAAAACAATAAATTTATAGAAAATGGGTTGGAAAACTGGGTTTTAGTTAATTAAACGAACACTAGAATGGGTTCAGATGATAAGAGAATAAAAAGAAAAAGGTTTGTATTGAAGAAAAATCGTCCTCGGCAAGATCCGAGGAAATCTGTTCTTATATATTATTCTCAAGTTCAATTACAAATTTGGTTCCTGAATGCTAAAGTGTTTGACTCTTGAATTCCCGATCTCATTTTCTCGCTCCCTTTCTCTCCTTTTATACTCTTTTTCCTTTTCATCCCTATCTTCCACATGCATGCCAGATGGTTAGTCTTGATATTTGTCCCATCAGCACCTCTATAAGTCTTCATGTAGTAGCTGTAAGGCTGAAATCCACTGTTTAGGTATCACCTCCATATTAATGCGGTCAAAGAGTTAGCTGCAGTGCATTTAATGCGGAGGTAGCAGCTTTCTCTTTAAATATTTTAAGATCCTTCCATGTCTTGAGTTTCCATAGTGTTTATCCGTATCGACTAAGTGTTTCTGTGACATTTCTTCGGATAGCAGACCATCTTTACAGACCTCGGCATCGGTCAATCGAGGTAGCTCTAATTCTTGGCACAACCCCTTGGGTTGTTACGATCTAAGTTGACTTCTCCGTTTGTCAATATGGTCCCTTTTAAAAGCGTTTACCCCTTCTCGAACGCTTTTAGTCCTCAACTTGGGTCTTAGGTCCATTATATACCCAAATAATGGGATCCGAGGCCTCGAGCCCCAAGGCCCCTACATATATATAATTGTGATTGTTTTTAAATGTACTCATGCATATGCACAATGTTACACACTAGTTTTATGATAATAAGTAGATTTTTTTAAAAAATTGTACACTATTTTCTCACTACCAAAGGGAATCCAAAATATTAGATCATTAAAAATTCAACACAATTGAATACATAAATTATTTGGAAAAAAAAAGTTGTAAATGTGCCATATTGCCAATGATGATTAATTTTTCATATTGGCTTGTGGTTTTAATTTTTACAAATCAATGTCGGGGACAAGAAATAGGGAAACTAGCCAAAAACTTCTCTTGGGTTCTTTAAAATGTAATGAAACCAACGGAGTCAAGCCCAAATTTCCAATGCGTCACAAGAGTGAAATCAAGTGCTAAACAACGAGGGACGGAAGAATATGGGGAAAATGTGCACAATATCCTATGTTTGAAACTGTTTTTCACATATTAGGAATGAAAAGTTGAGAGAGGTGGAGAGGGAGAGAGGGAAGACTCTTCTTCTATGCCACTATTTTCATCCCAAGACCTCCAAAAATATTGCTATTCCTTGTTAAATGGACTTTTATTTTGAAACTAGATTTTCAATGTTTAATCCAAGATTAGTCCTTTTAGATCTAACAGAGTGCTTTTAGCAAGTTTGGGGCATCCTTATGGACTGATCTATGGATAATGAATGAGGTCATGGACCTCTATGGTGTTAAACACTTAAACTAGGGGTAAGGTTCAAATTTGCCTTTGTTTAGGTAAAGGAGTGGGCTGCTTTAGTCATGAATAAAGAAATTAATTGACTTAAGGTAATTGGCTGCATATTCCTAGCTAATTCACCCTCGAAGGAAGTTGCTCTATGTGGCAGAATGCATCAAAAGTCAGCCAACAAATTAGAGTGCTCTAGGGACCTAAAATGGCCATCTGAAACGTCAGTAATATATTGCAAGAGCTACAAATCTCCTTCATAATAAACCTTGGGTTTTGCAAGTAGCCCCCAGCCCACTTAGCAAGACCCACTTTTTGGGCTTATGAAAGGGGTTCAAACAAGTTTGTTCATACCCTCCATGGTTCTTGATTTTCTCAAATTATATTAGTGATTAGTGTGACGTTTGGCTTTGGCATTAAAAAAAGAAAAAAAGGGCCGAGACACGTGGGCGTAGTCCCTGGTTAAAACCCTACTGCCCACATATATAAAATATCCCAGATCCCTTCTTTCGTTCACTCCCCAAAGCCCTTCTCATCGTCTCTCTCTCTCTCAAAGTTCAAAAACAATGGCTCCGAAGCGCCTAAAAGAAGACCCACCTCCTGCTGCTACTTCCTCTGGAGAAGAGGAAGAAGACTCTGAGAACGATGCCGCCTCCGACGAAGAAGAACATGAAGTAAGCAACGCTGTTCAAGAAAAGGAAAAATCTGATGATGAGGAAGAAGATGAAGATGATGATGATGAAGAATCCCCTGCGGGGAAGCTCACTGTAATCCCTTCATCGAACAAAGGCTCCGACAACGAATCCGGGTCTGGGTCGGACTCTGAATCCGAATCCGATTCTTTCAACGACAAGTCCTCGCCGCCTTCCCCATCTCTCTCCGCCTACACCATCAAGCCGATCGCTTCCAAGCCCATGGAGCCCAAGAAGTCCTCCGCCGCCACCGCCGCCAAGCCCATTAACTCCAAGAAGAGGAAAGTTGTTGCATCATCATCAGCAATAACCAACGGTGACGATGAGGACTCGAAGAAGCACACTGGAGGCGTTTCACGGCTGTGGAGCGATGAGAATGAGCTGGCAGTCCTGAAGGGCATGATCGAATACAAATCCAAGAAAGGGTTGGACCCCATTTCGGACATGGGTGATTTCCATGAGTTCATCAAGAAAAACATCAGTGTTGAAGTGTCTAAGAACCAGGTGGTCGATAAGATTCGAAGGATGAAGAAGAAGTACCAAGTCAATGTTGAAAGAGCCGGCGATAATGGTGAGAACCCTGTTTTCTCTAAGCCTCATGAGCATAGGTGTTTTGAATTATCTAAAAAGATTTGGGGTATTGAAGCTGGTAGCACTAGAAAGGCGAAGCCTCCTACAAGGGGCATTGCTAATAACAATATTAATAGCAATAACAATTCGATTGCAATAGCATTGCCTGCGAGAAAGAAGGAAAAAGAGAAGGAGAAGGATAAGGAGAAGGAGAAGGAGGCTTGTTTGGATAATGGGGAAGTGAAGGACGAGAAGGAAGAAGAGTTTGTGGCAAGTTATCCGTGTTTAAACTCCGTGTTGGAGTCAGGGGAGGAGGGTTTTTCGAGGTTAGGGAAAAGGTTTAAGATGGAATTGGTCACGGGCATTGGGAGTGCCAAGGCAACGGAGTTGGAGACCAAGTGGAAGAAGGTAAGGGAGGCTGAGTTGGAGGTGTATGTGAAGAGGGTGGAGTTGGTGCACGAGCAAGCTAAGCTGATGTTGGAGGCATTCAAAAATAGGGCTTGAGGAGCTCGGTTTTGTTTGATTTATTTTGTTTTGGTAAGTATGATATGCTTTTTAATTTTTTTTTTGTTAAAGGAACTGATTTTGGTTGAAACCCGTGTTAAATTCATTGGGGTTTCTAAATTTTGGTATAAATTTGCATACATGGGATTATTTGCTTATGATATGAGTAAAGTTAATTTACTTTTGGGGTTTATGGTTTTATTTTGTTGGTCTTTAGAATATATTTTGATAGAAATTCGGTTGATGTTGTGCTGCATATTCTACTTAAATTTTAAAGCTGGTATGAGAATATATATATTTGCTTATTGGATGAGGAGATTGTTAATGACTTCAATTGCTACAGTGATGCTAATTTGGTCTTAGGGAGGTACTTTGGATGTTATATCACTGACCATGGTCCTGCTGGTTCAAGTCTTTACCACAAGTATCCTTTTCCCCATCTCCCCACCCCCCCCCCCCCCCTCCCCTCTCTCTAGGAAGGGGGTGCAAAGGGACTTTCAGAAGGTTATGCCTTCTTTAGAAGTTTGATTAAGCTGTGTCAAGTTGATGGGCATTATATGGATCACTTTGACCATCTAGTTTATGTAATTTCACTAAGGTAAACAGATTGAAGCCTGTTCTACAGATTTCATTTCTGTGCTTAGAAGATAGGTTGCTCACTATGCCTTTTTGTCCTTCTGGGTTAAAGAGAAGGTGATTTTTTCCCCTGGATGAATAGAAGTGGGGTTGGATTAAAATTTTCATCATAGTGGAGATGAACTAGACTCGTGACTGAATGAATTACATTCTCTCAGATGTTCTGCTAAAGATTTTGTTTCAACATAAATAATGTGTAGGGATGACCTTCCATTGTTTGTCAGCTTTCTCCTAGATATCTGCCTTTTTTTTTTTCATCTTCTACTCTATGATTCTTGTATCCGTTTTCTCTATCCACTCTGGCTGATGGTTGATTTCATTATCAGGTAAAATACATCTAGAAGAGAAATTGAAATAGAATGAATATTATTATCTCAATTGACATCACATATCTGACGCAGGATCTCTTAAATTATGTAAGATAGATGGTTCTGTTTACCAGGATTATAGATGAGCCCTAAGCAGGTCTAAACATGTCAATAAACACCCTGCTTTAAAATGTGTGATCATGTAGGAGATTTTGTAGCCCTTACACTCTGTGTTGGTACAGAATTTAAAGTCTGCCACTTTCAACATTAATTTTGTGTTCTATAGTTCTAAGACTTATGATTCTTTTAGATAAAGGATCATAGGGCTTACAATCTAGAGAAGTTAGTTTGTTGCCTGCTCAGTCCTCATTAGGGCTGTCCACGGGTCGGGTTGGGTTTGGGTCTGACCTGCACCCGACCCGATTAAATCGGGTGAACGGAAAATAGACCTGCGGCCGACCGGACTTTCGGGTTGAGCCCGATAGAGCGGGTCATCGGTTGAGCAGGTCGGCGCCTCAGGTGATTTTGGGTCTCGAGCACAACATTTCAAAACCTAGAAAAATCTTCTCAAAAAAAATAATAATAATAAAAAAGAACAATATTCAAAAATAAAAATCCCAGAACAATCTTCTCAAAATCCAAACCAAAAACCCTAGATCTATGAGACTAAAACAAAATCAAAACCTAGAACAATCTTTAAAAAAAACCCTGAACAAAGAAATTAAAATCCAAACCAAAAACCTCAGATCTATGATAAAACGAAAAAGAAAGATTAAACCAACAGCACCACCACCACTCCCTCCCTCACCACCAACCAACACATCCATCACAAGATCAGCACAATTTTTTTTAAAGAAAATAGAACCTTTTTTACCGACCCACTATCAAAATGCACAGATCAGAGTATCAAGAGGTAGACTTCAAGTTGGTCAGAGGAGGCTTGAGGAGTTTGAGCCTCGGCCAAGGACGGAGTGCAACGACGAAGGGGCAACGTCGGCGATAGGCTTGTGGAACTTGAATCAGCGCCGGCGGACTGGGCAACGTCGGCAAGGAGGCTAGGGTTAGGGGCGGCGACAAGCCCACCTTGGTGATGGCAGTAGCAAGGAGGCTAGGTTAGGGATTTGAGTGATAGATTAGAGAAAGAGAGTGAGAGATGAGAGAAAGTGAGACATTTTTCTGAAACTCAACAGACCCATCAAGCCATCACCGTGTTTTTTTCTTTTTAAAATTTGGGTCGGGTGTGTCGGTTTACACGGGTTAGAAGTCAAGGGACCCGAAACCAACCCGAAAAACCAAATTTCAAAATTAATTGACCCGCACCCAACCCATATGGACATTTGAATCAGTCCGTGGGTCTTTGGGTCGGATTGGGTCAGACGGGTGGGCCAGGTCAGCCGGGTTGCTGGACAGCCCTGGTCCTCATATGTTTGTTTCTACTTGTCCTGCTCATGCCTTGAAATTGAGACATGGAATTCCATAAAATAGCTGCTTTGATGTAATCAAGAATGATTTTCCGTAGGGACTTATGTTCCTGCTTTCCTAGCTGATTTCAAAAGTAGTACTACCATTGTGGTTTCTACCTGTCCTGCTCTTGCCCTGAGATGGAGACATTGAATTCCGTTGAATAGCTTCTTTGATGTAATCAAAGAATTATTTTTCCACAGGGATCCTGCTTTCCTAGCTATTTCAAAAGTTTTGCTACTATTGTTGTTTGTTAACATTGAAGAAATTTTTACAGCTCGGGTTTATTTGCCTTTTCAATATCCAGTGGAGAAATTGAAACAGTTCGTGTCTTGGGTATAATTTTGTGTTAACCAATATCCTTAAAAGTCTAGTTCGTTCTCGTTACTTACATTTAGTGGAACCAACACAAAAAAAATGATTTGCTGATCCATGGCTCGTGTCTTACACAATGGGGTTTTTGAGGGTGGACGTTGGTGGTGATTTTCTGTGCTATGCTATGTAAATTTTGATCTGTTTGGTCGCTGGAAACTTTTATTTTTCCATTGTTTGAGCTCTATAGTACTACTTGGCTCAAGAGAAAACTTCTTTTTCACTCCTGGAAGTAAGAGAAATATGCCCGTTTGGTATATATATTTAAAAACGGAAAATTGTTATTTAAAAATATTTGTGAAAATACGTGTAAATGAAAAAGTTTGTTAGAATGCGTAAAATGTTGTTTAAAAACTGAAAATGGTTGTTTGAAAACACAAACTAAATGGGCTTTTTAGGTTTTATTTTATTTATTTATTTATTTATTATTATTATTATTATTATTTTTTCAAGCAACCAAATATGGGTTAGCTTTTAATTGTGCTTAACAAGCCATTGGTATTTTAACATTTTTTGGGGAGTATGAAACAAGTAGTGGGTCTTTGAGCGTTTCACAAGCATTGAGACCCTTTCCGTCGACTCACAAGCATCTATCACCCACAAGTTCGCAACAGCGCTCTCTTTTTTTGTGTTGGTACGTCCGTGTGGGTGTTTGTGTAAGTGCCCTATCTCTGTTTATTGGTTTGTGGGTGTGGGTGTGGGTGTGTAACAGAGGAAAAAGAAGCAAAGTTTTTGAGGTTTGAGATCAGACCAAGGTTAAATCGAGATTGTTAAATCGAGATTGAATCGTAATGACGTCATAATTAATTTAATAATTATTATTATTTAAATAGAAATAAATTTGTTAAATTAGTATAAACTAAAAAATTAACTAAATTAATTCAATTAGATATAGAACTTTTTAAAATTTAAAGACTAAAAAAAAAAAATTATTTGTAAAATTTAGGGACAAAAGTAGTATTTTACCTACCTGTCCCTGTGTTTGATTTCAAGAATGAAGAAAGCTGTAATGAATAGAGCGAGAATCGGTACAGGGACGGTGGAGACTTGTTAGTTGTTAGTAGGGGTGGCAAATCAACCCAAACCCATTTGCCCACCCAAACCCACCCACTTAAAATAAACCCAAACTCACCCAATTATTAGTTGGGTTAAATGGGTATTAACCCAATTAAACCCAATTAACACTAATGTTTATTGGGTTTTAATTGGGTACCCAATTACCCAACCCCAAACTACTAAAATTACCAAAATACCGCCTCAACCAGAAAAATGACCAAAATAACACATAAACCCAAAAATGACCAAAATACTCCTGAAATCCAAAAAAAGAACAAAATAACCCCCGAAACTACAAAAAAGACCAAAATACCCCGAAACCCAAAAAATGACCAAATACCCCTGAAATCCAAAAATGACCAAAATACCCCCGAACTCAAAAAAGACCAAAATACCCCCGAAACCTAAAAAAGACAAAATACCCCCGAACCCAAAAATGACCAAAATACCCTTGAAATCCAAAAATGACCAAAATACCCCGAAATCCAAAAAATGACCAAAATACCCCGAAACCTAAAAATGACCAAATACCGAATACCCGGAATCCAAAAAATGACCAAAATACCCCCGAAACCCAAAATGACCAAAATACCCTCGAAACCTAAAAATGACCAACATACCCCCGAAACCAAAAATAACCAAAATACCCTCAAAACCTAAAAATGACAAAATACCCCTAAAACCCAAAAAATGACCAAAATATCCCCGAAACCTAAAAATGACCAAAATACCCCAAAACCTAAAATGACCAAAATACCCCTAAAACCCAAAAAATGACCAAAATACCCCTAAAACCAAAAAATTACCAAAATACCGCCGAAACCTAAAAATGACCAAAATACCCCTGAAATCCAAAAAATGACCAAAATACCCCAGAAACCTAAAAATTACCAAAATACCCCCGAAACCTAAAAAATAGCCAAGTAACCCCGGAGTCTAAAAAATAACCAAAATAACCCTAAAACCTAAAAAATGACCAAAATACCCTCGAAACTTAAAAATGATTAAAATACCCTCGAAACCTAAAAATTAGCCAAAATAACCCCGAAGCCTAAAAATTGATCAAAATAACCTAGAAACCTAAAAATGATCAAAATAACCCTGTAACCAAAAAATGACCAAAATAACCCCGAAGTCTAAAAATGACAAAAATAACCCTGAAACCTAAAAATGACCAAAATACCCCCTAAATCTAAAAAGTGACCAAAATACCCTTAAACCTAAAAAATGACTAAAATACCCTCAAACCTCTAAAGTGACGAAAATACCCCTAAACCTTTGAAATGACCCAAATAAACCCAAAACCGCTAAAATGGCCACAAACAATGTGAAACCTCTAAAATTTCCAAAATCATACCTGAAACGTCTAAAACGACCAAAATACCTCTAAACCTATAAAACGACCAAAATACCCCTCAAAATATCTAAAATGACCAACATACAACTAATCCTATAAGATGAACATAATACACTCGAAGCCTCTAAAATTACCAAAATAGGGGTTTGGGTATCTTAGTCATTTTTTAGGTTTATGGGTATTTTGGTCATTTTTTATGTTTAGGGATATTTTGGTCATTTTTTAGTTTTACAGGGGATTTTGATAATTTTTTAGGTTTAGGGTGTATTTTTATCGACTTACAGATTTAAGGGGCTTTTTTTTGTCATTTTACAGGTTTCGGGGAATTTGGTCATTTTTTAGGTTTCAAGGATATTTTAGTCATTTTAAGGTTTAGGGTTATTTTGGTTGTATTTAGGTTTCAGGGGTATTTTGGTCATTTTTTAGGTTTCAAGGGCATTTCAGTTAATTTTTAGGTTCGAAGGTACATCGATTATTTTTTAGGTTTAGGGGCTATTTTGGTCATTTTTAGGTTTAGGGGCTATTTTGGTCATTTTTAGGTTTCTAGGTTATTTTGGTCAATTTTAGACTTCGTGGTTATTTTGGCCATTTTTGAAGTTTCAGGAGTATTTTGGTCATTTTTAGTTTTCATGGTTATTTTGGTCAATTTTTAGGCTTCAAGGTTAGTTTGGCCATTTTTTAGGTTTCAGAGGTATTTTAGTAATTTTTTAGGTTTTGGAGGTATTTGGACATTTTTTGGTTTATGGGGTATTTTGGTCATTTTTAGGTTTTGGAGGTATTTGGTCATTTTTAGGTTTCTAGGTTATTTTGGTCAATTTTTAGACTTCGTGGTTATTTTGGCATTTTTGAAGTTTCGGGAGTATTTTGGTCATTTTCAGTTTTCAGAGTTATTTTGGTCAATTTTTAGGCTTCGAGGTTATTTTGGCCATTTTTTAGGTTTAGAAGTATTTTAGTAATTTATTAGGTTTTGGAGGTATTTTGGACATTTTTTGGGTTTATGGGTATTTTGGTCATTTTTAGGTTTTGGGAGTATTTTGGTCATTTTCAGGTTTCTAGGTTATTTTGGTCAATTTTTAGACTTCGTGGTTATTTTGGCCATTTTTGAAGTTTCGGGATATTTTGGTCATTTTTAGTTTTCAGGGTTATTTTGGTGAATTTTAGGCTTCGAGGTTATTTTGGCAATTTTTAGGTTTGAGAGGTATTTTAGTAATTTTTTAGGTTTTGGAGGTATTTTGGACATTTTTTTGGTTATGGGTATTTTGGTCATTTTTAGGTTTTGGGGTATTTTGGTCATTTTTTGGGTTCATGGATATTTTGGTAATTTTAGGTTCGGGGTATTTTCGTCATTTTTTGGTTTGGGGATATTTTGGTAATTTTATGGGTTTTGAGGGTATTTTGGTAATTTTTAGGTTTCAAGAGTATTTGGTCATTTTTTGGTTCTAGGGGTATTTTGGTCATTTTTAGGTTCTCGGGGTATTTTGGTCATTTTTAGGTTTCGGGGTATTTTGGTCATTTTCTACGTTTTGGGGGTATTTTGGTCATTTTTTGGGTTTTAGGGTATTTTGGTCATTTTAAGGTTTTGGGATATTTTGGTCATTTTTAGGTTTTAGGGGTATTTTGGTAATTTTTAGCTTTCAGGGGTATTTTGGTCATTTTTTGGATTTTTGGGGTATTTTGGTCATTTTCTGGATTTTGGAGGTAATTTGGTCATTTTTTGGATTTTGAGGGTATTTTGGTAATTTTCAGGTTTTGGGGTATTTTGGTCATTTTTGAAGATTTAAGAGTACTTTGGTCATTTTCACTTTAGTGGCATTTTGGTAATTTTGATAATTGGGTAATTGGGTGGGTTGGGTTTACCCATAATAATTGGGTTGGGTTGGATTTGGGTTATAAGGAATTAGTTAAATGGGTTTTAAATGGGTAAATGAGTTTTATATACCCAACCCAATTATGCCCACCCCAAACCCACCCAAACCCGCCCATTTGCCACCCCTAGTTGTTAGGGGAGAATGAGAGGTTATGTTGTAAAAATGAATTGCAGTGAATAAAAAAGAAAAAAGAATTGCAGTGAATAAAAACATGTAACCTTAACCCTTCAGCTGTTGTAAATGTAATCTTGAAGGAGGCATGTCAGTAAATTTGTAGGCAGCTCTGTTGATATTTTGTTTTGGTCTTCAATAAAGTTTTTCCCATTAAAAAAAAAGGTAAAAAACATGTAACCTTTTAAGGTACAACTAGTTAGGGTGTCACGCTTCTTGCACGTACTATCTTTTGAGAGAAAAAAATTAACATAAAATTTTATTTGAAGAAGAATGAAATTATATAAATAAAAATATATGTCATACAAAGTTAATCATTCGTATAAAATTTTTATCACACAAAGTTATAGTAGCTATTTAACATATGAATATTTATTTTACTATAATATTTTTTAGTACTTATTTGCTAAAGACAATATTCACTCACTAATAACTTTTAAGAATGTTAATGAATATCATCATCTTCTAACAATAAGCAATTGATTTTTACTAAGACATGTCACAATATTTAAATTTTCGTAATGAATGCTGTCATATGTTACAATTGAAGTTCTTCATCAAATACCTTCAACCATACACAATAACAATTTTGTCATTCATACTTTCTTCTCTATTATTCTATATGAGTCTAGGTGCAATGTTTAGTTTACATAGTTTTTAATAAACACCAATTTTAGGTAAGAAAATAAATAAATAAATAAATAAGATAATAAAAGGTATGTGTTATCTAATTTTCTATTAGATAAATTATAAGTTTCGAAAATTTAAACCTAGAAAATTAATATTCTCTAGGAAATATTAATTTTCTATTAGATAAATGGTGCATAAAGATAAAAATACCAAAAACAAAAAAAAAAAAAACAAAAACAAAAACAAAAAATCAAAAAATCAA
This sequence comes from Quercus suber, assembly GCF_002906115.3. Lineage (NCBI taxonomy): Eukaryota > Viridiplantae > Streptophyta > Magnoliopsida > Fagales > Fagaceae > Quercus > Quercus suber. The sequence goes on along the minus strand of NW_027069631.1, from coordinate 1,062,964 downwards.
CCTAAGAAACAATGAATTTTGGCACAATAAAATGACATTCCAATAATTTTGAAAATATTATGACAACAAGAAAGTGTTTTAAAATTTTCACAAGAGGAATGTTATGTCTACAATATTTCATAACAAATTATATGTAGTAGGTTGTTACAAGTTGTTATTGGTGGATAAAAAAGTAATTTCGTTGGAAAGTTTAAATTAAAACCAATAACAATTTATCACCTATGATTTGTTATGCAAATGTTGTGAATGTAGCAGTTCTTCTTTTAGAATACCTTTATTTTTAGTTGTGCTTTTCTAGTATAATATTTTATTTTGAGTTATAAAGAATTAACACTTTAACAATTGTAAAAGTATTATGACAATTTGTTGTGTTAACTAATAGTTGTATATAAAAAAAATAAAAAAATATAAAAAGAGTTGACCAAGCGATATTACTGAAAATAATGGCAGTAAACAGTACAAATTGAACAAACTACCAAAAAAAAAAAAAACTATAGCTACTACTATAGTTTTATGCATTCACACTTTTCTTATGAAAGTATTGTGAAAAATATTGTAGATGTATCATTTCTTTTTTCACAAACAGTTTTGAATAAGAAACGTTCTCCTCGATTAAGTCCAAGAAAGGTTTGTTCTTATATATTTCTCTTAGACTTGTTCAAAATTACAGTTCTTGAGTATACAATGATTCTCCTTAGAATTTCTAATCCCCCCCTTGTAATGGGGGTTTTCTCCTTTATATTCCCTTTCCTTCCTTTATCTCAGCCCTTCACGTGTAGATCAAATTGTTAGGTTTGATACTTGTCTCATCAGCACCTTCCTGAAATTTTTGTGGGTAGCTGTAAGGCTGAATGTTACTGTTCAGGTATCACCTCCACATTGATACGACCAGGAAGTTAGCTGCAAAGTATTCAATGCGATGGTAGCAGCTTTCTTTTTAGATATTTTCCTACTCTCTTTTGTCTTATCCCTATCTAATGTTTATCCTTATCAGCATGATTGCTTGTTGCCTTGTTTTTGATGAAGGGTCGGACCTTTGACATCTATTCAGTTTAGCCGAGGAGGTACTTCTCCTCAAACAACATTTCCAAATCCTTATGACCAGACTTCTTCCACAACCCATTAACCAATATGCCTTCATTAGTATTTACCTGTACCGAGACTATTTGATGTCCTTAGGCATAGCCCACGGCCCAATACCTATATCTAGGCCCTTCATCTTTACAATTATGATAATTTGTTATTGAAAGCGCTCATATTTGTGCTAAAAACAAACGAACTTGATTAGACCCCCAATTAAAGATTACAGTTGGATTGCTTTTACTCTAATTTAAACTAAATGTGAAACAAGAGTAAATAAAGCGCAATCACTAGATCTACTCTAGTGTATACATATGAATAATAAACAATAAAAGTAAAACACAAGAATAAGGGAAGAGAGATGCAAATACAAAATAACACTAAGACGTGTTATCGAAGAGGAAACCGAAAAACTCGGTGAAAAACCTCTCTGTGATCCTCCAAATTGAAATCGATTCACTAGAGTAAAGTTGGAGTACACAAATAACAAAAGACCCTCTAAGCCTAGTTTACCTAATGTACTTAAGCCCTCCAAGTTCCTGCTACCAACGGACTTCTCAGAGTCATGTCTTCTCTAGCTTTCCGGATCCTGTAATACACCCGATTGCATTCGCCAAGCCTCACCAGCTTCTTTTGGCAAATCCCCAAAACTTCCCAAGCTCCAAAACACTCTCTACACTTTGAAAAGGTGTAGGTTGTGTTCAGGTACAAACCTCTTTTTATGGTATGACGATGGGAAAAGGGAAGGAAAAGAGGCTACAGTGATTTCTCCCTAAGGATGAGCAGCTTTCTCTCTAAAAGATGGGTGCGTTGTGTTGTAGAAAACCTATCTAGAGTTTTTCTCTTTGAATAGTCTCTCTTACTTTTATGGGTAATGAGGGTATATATAGTATGTGTGACGGGTAAGAAAGTCACAATTTAAGTCCTCTAAATAGAACGTTTCACGGGTACTTCACGAGATGAACTGTCTCACAAAGCACTCGTGAAAAGCAGCTTGTCACTTGACTCTTCAGCTTCCAGCATGTGCTTCTCACGTGCCCTTTTCGCGAGTTACTCTTCTCGCGAACGTCTTGCGAACTAGTCACAAAACTACACTGATTCTTCATTTCATGCTCGATTCTTCATCAACTTAATACTAAACCCAATACAATAAAATCCCACAAAATATAAGGAAATAAATTAATACAATTACAACATTTTTTGTCATGAAATAAAGCCAACATAAAATATAGTTGTAACTCACAATTTTTCAATCTCCCCATTTGGCTATTCCGTGACAAAACACTCTATAATAGACTCTAGACAAAAACGTGAGTTTGTGAACAATGGCAAAACTCACTCATACCTAAATCTAAAACCTATGATGAACTTGGAACATATATACCTCTTGATGAACACGCTATCAAAGGAGATCGGGGTGGACTAGCCTAACACCCTCCAATGGCTAAGTTAGTTTCTCACAAGAATAGAGTTCCAACATTTTAGGAGTAAAATATCAGAATGTCCTTACCTTTGTTTGATTCAGGCCGGTCCTTATATAGAGAATCTTGGAGTAGTTATTTGATTTAGTAATTTCCCTAAGATTCGTGGAAATCTGGAATTTTGGAAATAACTTCCTCAACGACTATAGAAGTTGCAACTGCTAGTGGAAGTGAAGTATTTAGGAGAAATTGGTGGCGATGAACACGGGTTGATTAACCGCTCCAGAATTTGCCAAGTGTTATGTGGTCGTTTGTATGCTTTGCCCATGGACGACTCTTTGTTCATAGACTGATGTTGCGTGGTCGTCCATACGCTTTGCACATGGATGACTCTTTCGTCCAGACGGTTTGTGGTCATTTAGCTAACCGATACTCATGGACGATTCCTCTGGACAAACCAGAGATGGTAATTTTTGCTATCCCATTAGTTGCACCCTTGTCCAGGGGTTGTCCAATAATATTGTAGGGATTTAGTTCACACCTTTACGTAGCCACGTGTCAAGATTTAATTGGTTGATATGTTGTGTCAATTGCATTTTCCCAAGCGATTGCCACGTGTCGTCTTCTTAATAGATGGTGTCGCTTCACTAACCCTATTTTTGGGCCCTATAAATAGGCACATTCTCTTTCTTGCCCTTCAACTTTCTCATAATCTCCCTTCTGCCATCTCGTCCAAGACCCTCGTCTAGCCCTCATCCTAGTTCTGTCAGGTATTTCCTCTTCCTTCTTAGGTTTTTATCTTGATCTTTATTTTAGCAATGTCTTCGTCTAGTAGTAGTACAGAGAGAGAGAGAGAGAGAGACGAGTATTAGGATGTCTCGTCTAGGAGTTATGAAAGTGGTGAGGGTAGCACAAGTTATAGCAGTAGTTCCTCGGACGAGCATTATTTGTCTAGGGTTCTTGGTATTTCCATAGAGGAATTCCAAGAGATGCAACGTAGGACGGCCTCTGGAGCTGGGACTAGCTCGTCCAAAGCACCACCTAGCCCTTCTCAAGACGAGGAGGAGGAAAAGGAAAATGTAATCTACAGTTGTCCCCCTGAAGTAGCGTCCATCCTAGATGCCCCTAAGTTAAAAACTTTAGTAGATAGATACCAAATCCTTAGGGAGTACAAACCTCGTCTACCCAAGGAAGGAGAATGGTGTTGTTCTCCTTCTTATGGTTTGGGAGTATACGCGTCCTACCTTTTAGCTGGGCTAAGGTTTCCCCTAAATTCTTTTTGTAGAAGTCTTCTCCATAGGTTGGGCATTGGTTCTAACCAGCTTAACCCCAATGGATGGAGAACGATAGTTGCCATGCAAGTGCTATGGCGTGAGGCATTGGAAGGTGACTGTTCTATAACAGTGGACGAGTTCCTTTACTATTATAAGCCTTCAAAGATAAAAAGGTCTGTTGGTTTTTATCAATTCTCGTCCAGAGGCTCTCACTATAACTTAATAAAGGGCGGTAGCTCGTCTGACAGGTTTTGGAAAAAAGAATTTTTTATTATTTCTGGAAATTGGCCTAGGGACCCAGTAGATGTGGGTAATGCCCCCTTCCCTCTTTTTACCAGCCCTATAGGTCGTCTTTGTCCTGAGGGTATATTTTCTTTCCAGTTTATTTCATTTATTCCTTACATATTTTCTAACTTTCAATCGTCTAACCCTTCTTTCTTTTTATTGATGTAGCTGTTGTTCGTCCACGTTTGGACAGGTTTTACTTGGATCGAATTGACCAAGTATGCGCCTTCCCTGGGAGAACTTTCCACGATCTAGTGACTCTCGGTTGTCTAGCTACATGGGGGCTTGGCCCAGAACCTATTGCCGAGAATTTAGGTCACGAGGAAACCACTCGTTGAAGTGAGTATCGTCCATCATTTCTTCTCTCTCTCTCTCTCTCTCTAACTGATTTTCCTCGTTGTAGGAATAACTACAATGAGGGAGAATAAAGAAAAAATTGTAACTAATGGGGATGAGGATGCCTCCGCACCACCAGTCGTACAAAAAACTTTCGTCCAGACAGGGAAAAGAAAATCTAAGTCTATATCCAGTGCTGTGGATTTAGACGACCTTCCAAGTCATCGAGGTTCTAAGAAATAAAAGCCTGGTAAGACTTTTCTTCCTAAGGTCCCTAAGTTCACAACTCCGACGGTGAATTTGAACAACCCTCCCATAGATGTGGAGCCTGTTCAAACAGTTCATCCTATCCAGACTGATCCTACTCCCCCTCCATCCCAGACTCCTCGCAAGCCTCATTCGTAAAGCCATCTGACCATCCTTCTAATCTGGTGCTGGACAAGGGCTACACATGAAGGACGTTTAAAGGAATCATCACTGATAATGAAGTTAATAAATGTTATAATATGTCAATGAAGGAATTTGAACGTTCTGGTATCCATGACTTCTTTAAGGTATGTGTTTCATTCGTCCTTGTGTGTTTTCAGTAAGTTTTTCAAAATGAAATGTCTAACTTTCTTTTGTCCACACATAGGCTATGTCAAAGTTTTATACAGCAATGTGCCAGGCCAAGGAGCTTTGTGAGGAGGCCAAGACGGCTAAAGAGAAGGCTAAGGAGCTGAATAATGAGATTCTTTTAAAAAAGGAGGAGCTGGTCAGGTTGACTGATGATTTTAATCGTCAGTAAGCAAGTGAGACAAAGCTGACGGATGATGTGGAAGAGCTTAAAACAGATGCCATCGAGAAAGACACTCGTATTGCTTACTTAGAGGGACAAGTTTCTGAGTTTACCTTGTCCTTGGAGAAAGCACGTGAAGAAGCTGTTGCAACTTTCAAGAAATCAGGGGAGTACAAGACTCGTCTAGATAGTCACTATGCAGCTGGTTACGAGGACTTCCGTGCTAATGCCAAGGATGCTTTTTCTAACTTGGACTTTGATTCCTTCAAGATTCCCTTCGCTACATAAAGTTCCTTGCTTGTGACGAGTTCCGAGGACGTCAATGTGGTGGACGACGCTAACAACGAGGTGACCCTGGACAATCCTAAGATTGGCAATGCTCCCAATGACCTATCCAAATGATTTTATCTTCCCTTTAAAAATTTTATATTTTAATATTGTTGGAGATGCCCGTTGTTTTAGGCTTTTGCTTATGTCTTTTTTAAAAAAAAAAAAAAAAAAAATTTATTCAAGTACAATTCTCTTGTCCAAGTTTATGGACGAGCTTTATGAATAATTACTCATTACTTCCAAGGGTTTTTGGACGATGGTCGTCTACCCTCTGAATTTTATTAATGAATGAATGCTTTTTATTTTCATTGTTTATTGTGTTTGAATATGCCATAAGCTTTGTGAACAAGTTTTATTTATATCGTCTATACCATCTCTGTGGTTGGGGCTCACCCACTTATGGAGATTTTATCTCGTCTTGAGCATATGGACGAATTTCTTGCATCGTCAAAAATAGCTACATGAATCCATGTTCGCCATTTAAGAATAGTTCATCCATAAGTGACATCTTTTTGCTAGCCTTATTCATTATTCAAACTTGGGATGATCATTTACTCGTCCTTAGTGAAATTGTTCCCAACAGATGCTTGTCTATGTGCTGGATTGTTAGGTTGGTTAGGTTCGTCTATGGGCTTGTGGTGTTTTTACGTGCACATTATTAGTCCATAGTTTAGACGATCATACCTCAGGTTTTATCTTGCCTTGAGCTTATACGGACATACATCAGGCTTTATCTCGTCTTGAGCTTAGACGGATATACCTTATGTTTATTTTTCATGCTTTATCCTTATTTAAAGGAAAGCTTATAGACGGTACATCCTTGCGTCCAAGGATTTTATTCGTCTTTGGCTGTTTGCCTTATGTAGATTATTCTGAATGAAATCATAAAAATGAAGGATTCCCATACAATCATACATATACTTGAAAATATATCACATATTTATATTTGGAAACCCACACTATGTAAACATTCGTCCACAGGCACAACACATGTTTAAGAGCTAGTGCCTTTAGGAAATTAAAAATACTTAAACACAGATTTGTCCATGAGTAACATAATACTTGTACATCTAAAACACACATAGTAGTAGTAATAAGCAAGCACAAGAAAATAACACTTCAAGCAATAAATTTGGACAAATGTCCATGGTGCTCGTCCTGCGGCAATGTTCGTCCATGGTCACCCTTTATTGATAGTACCTTCTTAGGTGTTCAACATTCCAAGGGTGTTCCAGCTTCCTTCCATCTAGGGCTTCCAAGTAGTAGGATCTTTGCCTCTTGCAGTTGATAACCCTGTAAGGTCTTTCCCAATTTGGTCCCAGCATCTCGTGGGCCAAGTTTTTAGTGGCTAAAGAAACCCTTTTTAGAACAAGATCTCCAATGTTGAAGCGCCTAGGTTTCACCATGGCATCATGTTGCTTTGCCATGAGATTTTTGTACTTTGTTGTTCTCTGCTCCGCGTCCATCCTTACCTCGTTTATAAGATCGAGGTTAAGATGAATATGTTTCTGGTTTTCTTCATCTTAATGCTTCATCACTCTATGGCTGGCCATGTGCACTTCTGCAGGTATGACTGCTTTACTCCCATAAGCTAGTTTAAAAGAAGTTTACCCGGTGTGGGTCCTCACTGTCATTCTGTAAGCCCACAAAACACCTGGTAATTCATCCGGCCATACTCCCTTTGCCCCTTCGAGCCGAGTCTTGATGATTTTCAACAAGAATCGATTTGCCACTTCTGCTTGTCCATTGGCCTGTGGGTGGGAGGGTGAGGAGTAATGGTTCTTGATTCCAAGTTGTTCATAAAATTCCCTGAAAGGTGTATACAATGATTTTCCAAATGAAGTTTTTGACATTCTGTTGTGTGATTTTTGCTAAGGGTTCAGCTTCTACCTATTTAGTAAAATAATCTATTCCTACTACAAAAAACTTCATCTGTCTAGTTTCAATTAGGAAGAGGCCTAAAATATCCAAATCTCATTGTGCAAAAGGCCAAGGGGCTATCATTGGAGTGAGATACTCTGATGGCTGTCTAGGAACATTACTAAAACGTTGACATTGATCACATACCTTGACATATGCCTTAGCATCAGTTTGGATGGTTGGCCAATATTATCTTACACGGACAACCTTATGGACGAGTGATCTGACTCCTGAGTGGTTACCACATGCTCCTTCATGAACTTCCCTCAACACGTAATTCGCCTCATCTTGAGCTAAACACCTTAGGTATGGCTAGGAAAAGCTTCTTTTGTATAACACATCATCTATAAGGATGTACCTTGCTAATTTAACCCTGAGTTTTCTGGCTTCGTCCTTCCCCTCTGGAAGCCTTCTGTCCTTCAAGTATGATACTATTGGGGTCATCCAATTTTCCTCACCTTCTATTTGTAACACTTTTAGGAGGTCTATGCTTGGCATGTATTATACTTCATCGAACTCTTCTTTTGCTTTGTTCGTGGAGGCTTCATTTGCTAGAGTATCTGCTTCCATGTTCTCTTCCCTTGGGATTTGAACAAAATCAGCTTCTTTGAATTTCTTCACAAGGCATACCACCTTCTTTAAATATCTCTTCATTCTGTCTTCCTTGGCTTCACATGTCCCATTTACTTGGCCTATGACCAACTGAGAGTCTCCTAAGACAAGTATTGAATCTGCTTCCACTGATTTAGCTAACTCTAACCTTTTAAGAAGGGTTTCATACTCCACTTCATTGTTAATTGTTTGGTATTGCAAGCGAACCTTGTGCTTCAATTTATCTCTTTCTGGTGACTGCAAAACAACTCTTATACCTCCTACATGCAGCGTAGACGATCCATTTACATGGTTGACCCATTTTTTATTGTCTTTTCTCTTATCTAAGTTGTCATAACTTGGAGTGAACTCTGCAATGAAATCTATCAGGGCTTGAGTCTTTATTGCATTTCTCAATTGGTACCGAATATCAAATTCACTGAGCTCAACTGCCTATTGGATTAGTCGTCCTGCAGCTTCTAGTTTGTTCATTGCCTTCTTGAGTGGATGGTCTGTCATGACATTGATGACATGAACTTGGAAGTAGTGTCTTAACTTCCTAAAAGCTGTTATTAGTGCAAAGGCTAACTTCTCTATCAGTGGGTACCTTCCTTTTGCCCCTCTCAGTGCTCGGCTAGTGTAATGCATAGGTTTTTGCACCTTCTCTTCCTCTTTAATCAACGTTGAACTCACGACATGCGGGGACACTGCTAAGTATAGATATAGTCTTCTCCTAGCACGGACGGATTTAACAATGAAGCTGTGGTATGATAGTCCTTTAGATCTTGGAGGGCCTTTTGACACTCGTTCATCCATTCGAATGCCTTCTTGAGAATTTTAAAGAAGGGCAAACACTTATTTGTGACTCTTGAAACAAACCTGTTCAGAGCTGCAACCCGTCCAATAAGGGGTTGGACTTCTTTGATGTTCTTCAGTGGTTCCATATTCAATATTGCTTGGATTTTGTCTGGATTTGCTTCAATATCTCTCTGTGAAACCATGAATCCTAAAAACTTTCCTGACGATACTCCGAATGCACATTTACTTAGGTTTAGCTTTATCTTATATCGCCTAAGTGTTTCAAAGGTTTCCTAAAGATCGTCCAAATGGCTTCCCTTGTCCAAGCTCTTTACAAGCATGTCGTTAATGTACACTTCCACATTCCGTCCTATTTGTGGACAGAACATGTGATTCACTAACCTTTGATAAATCGCCCCTGCGTTCTTCAGACCAAAAGGCATTATCTTATAACAGAACAAACCTTGATTGGTAATAAAGGAGATCTTTTCTTGGTCAGCCTTGTTCATCTTTATCTGATTATATCCTGAGAAGGCGTCTATAAAGCTCAACAGTTGATGGCTAGCTGTAGAATCAACCAATTAATTAATACGCGGCAAAGGATAACTATCCTTAGGGCAAGCCTTGTTCAAGTTAGTGAAGTCTACGCACATCCTCTGCTTGCCATTTGCCTTCTTCACCATCACTACATTCGCTAACCAATCCGGGTAATAAACTTCCCAGATAAACTGTGATGTGGTTAGTTTCTGAACCTCTTCCTTGATAGCCTTATCTTGTTCAGGAGCGAACACCCTCTTCTTTTGACGAACAAGCTTAGAAGAGGGGAACACATTCAATCGATGAGTAATTACACTTGGATCAATACCTGGCATGTCGTCATGACTCCATGCAAAAACATCGATACTATCCCTCAGAAACTGGACGAGGTCTTTTTTCGCCTTCTCCTTCATGCTTGTTCCAATTCTAGTGAACTTCTCAAGATCACTTTCTTGTAATAAAACATCTTCCAATACTTCAGTAGGTTCCGCAACAATTCTTCTCTCTTCTATACTTAGTTTGCACCTGCTCATCCAAAGCCAACATGGCTAGATAACATTCTCTGACTGCCAACCGGTCTCCTTGTGCTTGTCCTATCCCGTACTCTGTAGAGAATTTGACTAATAGGTGGTAGATAGATGTTACTGCCTTCCAACTATTTAAGGTTGGCATTCCAATGATGGCATTGTATGAGGATGAACAATCCACCATAAGAAAATTCACTTCCTTAGTTATCTGCTGTGGGTATGATCCCACCACTATAGGCAATGTAATGGTGCCTACGGGCTGCACTTTCATTCCTCCAAATCCTATCAGTGGTGAACATGCTGGATGAAGTTGATCTCGTCCAAGCCTCATCTACTAGAAGGCAGGATAATACAATATATCCGCCTGAGCTTCCATTATCCACCAACACCCTCTTAGTTATGTAATCTGCAATGAGTAGGGTAATGAAAATTGAAGGACTTGCCTTCCTGTTGTCTCGGTCTTTCTTATTTTCCGTTTACCCCTTCTTTGGACAAGGCCCTTGTTCAGAGTGACGTGTGGGGTTCGCTTCCATTCTCTCAGCTCTCTTCCTCTTCTTAACTATGATTGCATCTTCTGCATTCATAAAGTTTTGGGCTGAATGGACGAGTTCAGCCATGGGCTGAGGTTCTTTCTCATAAAGCTTGTGAATGAACAAATTCGAGTTAACCCATTGTGGAAGGCTGCCAATAATAGCTTGTCGTCCACCTCATCCACTATCAGTGCTTCCTAGTTGAAACAAGTGATGAAGGACCGCAGACTTTCATTCTCTCCTTGTTCTATAATTAAAAAGCTAGACGAGGAGCGCTTGTGTCTTTGTCCTCCGATGAAATTATTGACAAACAACTTACTCAATTCTTCAAAAGAACTGACTGTGCTTGGAGATATCTTGCTAAACCACACTCGTGCTGGTCCTTTAAGGGTGGTAGGGAAGGCTCTACACACAATCTCGTCTAGAACCCCTTAGAGGTGCATTGTAGTCTTGAAAGTAGCAATATGATTGAAAGGATCGCGTGTTCCATTATATGAATCCAAGGAAGGCATTTTGAACTTTGGGAGCAAGGGATGGCCATTGATGGAAGTTGTGAAAGGAGAATCTGTTCGGTGAATCAAATCCTCTACGAGATTTGCCCTTCTCATGTTCTCCTTCATTTCGTCCATAACCTTCCTCATCTGATCCATCTCTTTCTCCAAGTGTGGCACCTTTCGCGAAGTGGTCCCTTGATTGAGTTTCAACATTTCCCCTTCTATCTTCTTGACTCTGGGCTTGTCCTTCAGCATATCCTTCATGGCGCTGCCTCTTTATCTCTCTAGTCAATTCTTGGTTCTAGTGAGTTAACTCCGCCATGGACTGTATATGTTGGATGGAAGGCGGTTGCGTGACAGGCACTGATTGGTGATCTCGGTTGGGATTGCTAGAAGCATCCCTACTCTCTTGGTAGCATGAACTAGTGGCCCTTGATCTTGTCTGAACCATTCAGCCTTTTGTCAGAGAAAGGTAAACTGCAAAACTCAAGTTTCTCCCTCCCCACAGACGACGCCAACTGACCCACATCTACTGGGCCCCCAGCCCAATTTCCAGAAATAATAAAAAATTCTTTTTCTAGAGTCTGTAAAACGAGCTACAACCCTTTATTAAGCTATAGTGAGAGCCTCTGGATGAGAACTGGTAAAAACCAGCTGACCTTTTTTTATCTCTGAGGGCTTATAACAGTAAATGAACTCGTCCACTGTTATAGGACAGTCCCCTTCCAATGCCTTACGCCACAACACTTGCATGGCAACTACCGTCCTCTATCCATTGGGGTTGAGCTGGTTAGGACCAATGCCCAACCTATGGAGAAAACTTCTACAAAAAGAATTTAGGGGAAACCTTAGCCCAGCTAAAAGGTAGGACGCGTATACTCCCAAACCAGAAGAAGGAGAACAACACCTTTCTCCTTCCTTGGGTAGACGAGGTTCTTACTTCCTAGGGATTTGGTATCTATCTACTAAAGTTTTTAACTTAGGGGTGTCTAGGGTGGACGCTACTTCAGGAGCGCAGCTCTAGATTACATTTTCCTTTTCCTCCTCCTTATCTTGAGAAGGGTTAGGTGGTGCTCTAGACGAGCTAGTCCCAGCTTCAGAGGCCGTCCTACGTTGCATCTCCTGGAATTCCTCTATGGAAATACTAGGAACCCCAGACGAATGATGCTCATCTGAGGAACTACTGCTATAGGTTGTGCTACCCTCACCACTCTCATAACTCCTAGACGAGACGTCCTCATACTCATCTATCTCTCTCTCTGTACTATTACTAGATGAAGACGTTGCTAAAATAAATTAGGACAAACGTCCATGGCGCTTGTCCTGTGGCAATGTTCATTCATGATCACCCTTTATTGATGGTACCTTCTTAGGTGTTCAACATTCCAAAGGTGTTCCAGCTTCCTTCCATCCAAGGCTTCCAAGTAGTAGAATCCTTGCCTTTTGCAGTTGATAACCCTGTAAGGTCCTTCCCAATTTGGTCCCAGCTTCCCATGGGCTAGGTTTTTGGTGGCCAAAGAAACCCTTTTTAGGACAAGATCCCCAATGTTGAAGCGCCTATGTTTCACCATGGCATTATGCTGCTTTGCCGTGAGATTTTTGTACCTTGCTATTCTCTGCTCTGCATCCATCCTTACCTCATCTATAAGATCGAGGTTAAGACGAATCTATTCCTGGTTTTCTTCATCTTGATACTTCATCACTCTATGGTTGGCCATGTGCACTTTTGCAAGTATGACTGCTTCACTCCTATAAGCTAGTTTAAAAGGAGTTTCCCTAGTGGGGGTCTTCATTGTTGTTCTGTAAGCCCACAAAACACCTAGTAATTCTGGCGAGTTAACTCCACCATGGCTGCTGCCATGGACTGTATATGGTAGATGGAAGACGGTTGGGTGACAGGTGCTGATTGGTGATCTCAGTTAGGATTGTTAGAAGCATCCTTACTCTCTTAGTGGCTTGGACTAGTGGCCCTTGATCTTGTCCGAACCATTCAGCCTTTTTTCGGAGAAAGGTAAATTGCAAAACTTAAGTTTCTCCCTTCCCACAGACTGCGCCAACTGATGCTACACAGAACCAATAGGCTGGACGCTTCGGCTTCAATGGGTTGAAAGTTGTAGCGAAGGCTTGCAAGAATGAACACGCTATCAAAGGAGACCCGGGTGGACCGTTCTAACACCCTCCAATGGCTAAGTTAGTTTCTCACAAGAATGGAGTTCCAACTTTTTAGGGGTAAAATATCAGAATGTCCTTACCTTTGTTTGATTCAAACTGGTCCTTATATAGAGAACCTTGGAGCAGTTATTTGATTTAGTAACTTCTCCAAGATTCGTGGAAATCTAGAATTCTAAAAATAACTTCCTTAATGTCTATAGAAGTTGCAACCGCTAGTGGAAGTTAAGTATTTAAGAGAAATTGGTGGCGATGAATACGGGTTGATTAACCGCTTTAGGATTTGCCAAGTGTTATGTGGTTGTCCATGTGCTTTGCCCATGGACGACTCTTTGTTCATAGACTGATGTTGTGTGGTCGTCCATACGCTTTGCACATGGACGACTCTTTCGTCTAGAAGGTTTGTGGTCATTTAGCTAACCGATGCTTATGGACGATTCCTCTGGACAAATCAAAGATGGTAATTTTTGCTATCCCATCACCTGTAACTTGAAATACTTGCACAAAATGCCTTAGACCCTCAAGGTAGAGCAAGTAATAAAAGGACAAGTATAATGTAACAAGTAAATATGCAATCAAGTAAACATGCAATTAAGTAAACATGATGTGAAACATATGAGCAACTTAATCAAACACATGACAGTGATATGAAAATGACTACAATGATCATATAGCAAAGCAAATGATCATTCGAACATGCAATCAACAAAGCATGTTCATAGACTGATGTTATATGGTCGTCCATACATTTTGCACATGGACGACTCTTTCGTCTAGACGGTTTGTGGTCATTTAGCTAACCGATGCTCATGGACGATTCCTCTGGACAAATCAGAGATGGTAATTTTTGCTATCCCATCACCTGTAACTTGAAATACTTGCACAAAATGCATTAGACCCTTAAGGTAGAGCAAGTAATAAAAGGACAAATATAATGTAACAAGTAAATATGCAATCAAGTAAACATGATGTGAAACATATGAGCAACCTGATCAAACACATGACAGTCATATAGAAATGACTACAATGATCATATAGCAAAGCAAATGATCATCCGAACATGCAATCAACAAAGCACAATGGCATAAGGATGTATGCATGTCCAACACATAAACACGATGCGATGAGAGCAATAAAGTATAGATACTAAACATAACTCAAAGCACCATAAAACAAACAAGAAAACAAGCATAATATAAAACAAAACAAAACAAGGTTTTCTCATAAAAAGGATGCCTTCTTCCCCTTGGTATATGCATCTCCCTTATAGTTTTCTCCCCCTAAGAATGTGCACATGAGTTACATAGAAATGATGATACAATCCGGTATACTCTCTAATATACTCTCCCCCTTTTTGTCACGAATAGACAAATGAATCAATAGGAAGAAGGGAAAGAAAAGAAGATATGAACATGGATAAGATGCATGAGGGGTGTAAGATAAATGAGAAAATGAAACTCAAACAAAAGATAAAACATCTTATAAACAAAATGTTACAAAGCATAAAGTAAACATGACATGCTAAGTAGGATGAAACAAGATATAGACCAAGGCATGAGATAGACACAAGAAACATTTTATATGTGCTAAAAGGTCTAAAAAGACTTAATTGACATGAGTGAATACAAAACATGTCAAGTGTTAGAGTGTGTGCATCAAAGGTGCATCTAGTGTGCATGTGAGATGTATGACCAATGCATGAGCAAGCAATCATGGGGCAAAGTGTGTAAAACATACAACCAATGATCAAAACATGATAAACATGAATAATTATGGTGATCCCCAAAAATTGGTACTCATCGGAGTCCAAAACAACGAGAAAATGCCATTTAGGCATTTTATCAAACACTTAAGAGTGCACACACTACACATGCATGTTAAACAATGCATGAACATATGAAAATATTGCCTAAATACATGTTATTTTTGCCACAATGGGCCAACATCCAAAGCAAATTATCATATAAAAAAAAATCCCATAAAAAAGACTGACAAAAATTAAGTTTTCCTACCTCCATTTGAGAAATCCCCAACTATGAACATAAAACCCCAAAAAACATAATCTAAAGATCAAAATTAATGAAAAGAGTTAAAGATTACCTTAGGGATGTTAATGGAATGAAAAATAGTTGAATTTAATTGGGTTTTGATGTATAAACATTAAAATAGGGGTTTGGGAGAAGATGAGAAAAGCTTAAAACAAATATCCCATGAAAAGCCCTTTAAAAAACTAATCTGGAAATTTTCGCAAGTAATTGAGAATTTTCGTGGGTACTTCGCGGGTAGGCACTTCTCATGAGTTACTTACGAGACACTTGCGAAACTCTCTGTCCAAACTCACGACTGAGCTTACTCGCGAAATAAGTTGCGAAAACACCCAGAAAACATGTTTTTCACACAAAATCAACTTGAAAAACTTTGAAAAACATGAGTGATACAAATCACTTCCAAAAGCAAATAAAAAGAAAAAAAAAATCTTTTTGATTTGATCCACATGTAGTTGAGTACACACACATCATATTTGAACACGTACAATTACACAAATGAAATAGGCATTCGTTGAACATTAGACTTGTGTGTTGTGTGTGTGAATCAAGTATGAACTAGTCCATAGTCTAGTATGAAACTTCAATGATCAATTCAATCAAGTAATACACAACTAGCACGAAGTTAAGTGACCTATATCACTTGTAGAAATGAACATATATGACCCCCCCCCCCCCTCCCCCCCCCCCCCCCACCAAAGTGTTTACATTTGATTGAAAATTTTTCATTTGACTTCCATTTTTCATACTTTTGATCAAACATAACTCAAAATTTTGAGAAATGATGCCATGAACTTTTTGATATTTTTGACAAATAAGCCTTTGGCTTTGGTACCATAGATTTTAATACATATATGCTCTACCTTTTCCTAGTCAAACTAGTTTTCGAAGTAAGACTTTTTCAGCTCTTTCTCTTTTTAGAGATTGAAATTGTAGAGCTCTATAGGCACAAGTCTACTCATGAATCAAGATTAAACAAGACTATTGACACATCATTCATGACAAGACTCATTTTAATACATATATGCTCCACCTTTTTCTAGTCAAACTAGTTTTCAAAGTAAGATTTTTTCATCTCTTTCACTTTTTCATCTCTTTCCCTTTTTAGAGATTGACATTGTAGAGCTCTTTGAAAAAGAAAAAAAAAATGTGAAGAGATATATAGGCACAAGTCTACTCATGAATCAAGACTAAATAAGACTATTGACCAATCATTCATAACAAGCTTGAAGATATATTTACAACAATCAAATGTAGATTTCTAAATGTCGCTCACACTTAAAAAATGTGCATACATAATAAACTAAGCTCGTAAATGCACTACGCCATTAGTACGAAGATACTAGGGCAAACTCACACATGAAATGTGCTCAAACATATACGATCAAACTTTTTCAAAATTTTCATTTTTTATGTGTTTTTGGATTTTTACTCACACCAAAACAAAGCAATAAAGTAAGATCAACAACAAAAACAAAAACAATACATATAAAGAGATGCATGATGCATAAATGCATGATAACGAAGCATCTAATGCATGAAGAGTCCTACAAAGATCGAAAGAATTAGATCAAGGACCAAAAGAGTAAAAGTTCAACTATATGAACCCTTCCTCATCCAAATGGAACGATTGTTTGGAATAAGTATCTCATGAGAAGTGAGACAAGGGTTGGAAGAGTGACAACCAGAGATGCACATTGACAAAGAGGTAAGAGCATTAACCACATGCTTCAACAAATTACCATTTTCAATCCAATCCAATTTAGATTTCTTAGCACAACTTCCAAGAAACTCAAGTTTCTCTTTTATTTTAATTCTTTTAAGAGCTTAAAACTTAGAGTAGTGGGGTTTTAGATAACCAAAGGCATCACAATGGTGACAAACAATATGTTTAGGTCCACTAGGCTTTTTAAGAATGGATCTAACAACATGGTTTTGTTCTCTTTTCATCATAGAACATTATGGTCTTATGTGACCAATCACACCGCAATGGTGACAAGTAGGGATAAACTTAGATTCATTCAAATCCCTAGGATGAGACCTAAATGAAAGCTTAGGCTTAAGAGCCTTTCTCTCCACTTTTTGGTTTTTTTTTTTTTTTTCCTTTTTTTTTTTGTGGGGAAATGTACACCGATTTGTCTTTAGAGGTAGAACTCACGATAAGCACAAAATAGGATAACACAACATGATTGCAACAAAAATTTTCTTCCTTTTTAGCAGTAGGTTTTGCAATCAAACACTTGGCATGCATCTTAAGAGATTTATTTTCACATTGAAGATCATCAACAAGTTTGTTAGACAAAACAAGTTTAGCATCCAAGTCCACATTCAAACATTCAAACTCCTTTAGTTTTTCAAGAGAATGTTTACCAAGTTTCTTATCCTTTTCAACCAATTTGTTGGATTCATTGAGCTTAGCAATCAAATTATCCTTTTTACAAATGAACTTGCTCAAATTCTCATGAAACTTCTTAGCCTTTTTCTTCAAGAGTTTGACATTAGGAATATTAATAACACCTAAAGATTCATGTAACATGTCATCACAAGCATGAGGATAAACACTCATAGAGGCATTTTCACAAACACATGGTATGTTACAATCAACATCATCTAAAACATCTATAGAAGCATACAAAGCACTATTCATAGTAATAAAACACAAGGGGTCAATGATCACACTTGGATTATTAAATCAAAACAAGTGTATCCAATCTGATACCACGTGAAAGCGCTTGGATTTGTGCTAAAAACACACGTGCTTGATTAGACCCCTAATTAAAAATTATGGCTTGATTGCTTTTACTCTAACTTAAACTAAGTGCGGATCAAGAGTAAATAAAGTGTAATTACTGGATCTATTATAGTGTATACACATGAACGATAAACAATAAAAGTAAAGCACAAGAGTAAGGGAAGAGAGATGCAAATACAAGATAACACTAAGACGTGTTATTGAAGAGGAAATTGAAAAACGTGGCGAAAAACCTCTTTGCAACCCTCAAAGTTGAAATCGATCTACTAGATAATAAAGTTGGAATACACGAATAACAAAAGACCCTTTAAGCCTAGTCTACCCAATGTAATTGAGCCCTCCAAGCTCCTACTACCAACGGACTTCTTGGAGTCATGTTTTCTTTAGCTTTTCAGATCCCGCAATATGCCTAATTGCATCCGCCAAGCTTCTTCAGCTTCTTTTGGCAAATTCCTAAAGTTTTCTAAGATCCAAAACACTCTCTATACTCTGAAAAGGTTCCACCAAGCCTCATCGGCTTCTTTTGGCAAATCCCTAAAGCTTCCCAAGCTCCAAAACACTCTCTATACTCTGAAAAGGTGTGGGTTGTGTTTAGGTACAAATCTCCTCTCAAGGTATGACAATGGGAGAAGGAAGGAGAAGATGCTACAATGATTTCTCACTAAGGATGAGTAGCTCTCTCTCTAAAAGATGGGTATGTTGTGTTGCAGAAAACCTATCTAAGGTTTTTCTCTCTAAATAGTCTCTCTTACTTTTATGGGTAATTAGGGTATATATAGTATGGGTGAAGGGCAAGAAAGTCACACTTAAAATTCTCCAGATAGAATTTTTTGTGGGTACCTTGCGAGATGGCACGACTCGTGAAGCACTCATGAAAAGCAGCCTAGCACTTGACTTTTCAGCTTCCAGCATGTGCTTCTCATGTGCCCTTTTTGCGGGTTACTCTTCTCGCGAACTTATTGCGAGCTAGTCACAAAACTGCACTAATTCTTCATTTCATGCTTGATTCTTCACCAACTTAATACTAAACTGAATACAATAAAATCCTACAAAAAACAAGGAAATAAATTAATTCAATTACAACATTTTTTGTCATGGACTAAAGCCAACATAAAACATAGTTGTAACTCATAACTTTATAGTTGTGTAAACTAAAAAATATAAAAAGAGCTAATTGGACATTATTACCGGGAAAAAAAAAAAGAAAAAAAAGAAGAAGAAAGAAGCTCGTGAAACAATGCAAATTGAACAAACCAAACTATTGTTGCTTTTTACTGTATCTTTAAAGCATTGTCTCTCTCTCTCTCTCTCTCTCTCTCTCTCTCTCTCTATATATATATATATATATATTTCTAGGACCTTTGGCTAGTTCCTTCAAATATTTTGGGTAGACACAGACAGATTATGAGGAACACAACAACATTATCAACCAGCCAGAAAAGAATGGCTCTGATACCATAAAGGGGATGAAGTGCACAATATATTAAAAAAAATATTAAAACAAATATTAAAGCAGCAGAATATAGCTTTGATAATAAATTAAAATACTTACGGGAAAATAGTGTTTACAATAGTTGGAACAAGAATAGGAAAGGTTACCAGCTTTGATCTCTATCTAGAAACTAGAAGGGATTTTTAAACTGGAAAAATTTCAGATAATTTCTTCATAAGGGACATCTCCCCTTTTATAGGAAGTATATTTTAAACATTGAATAGTAACTTTTACTATTCATAGCAGGTCCATGAGGGATAAGAGGAGCAAAACTCGGAACTTTAGTAAGGGAATCTCTTTAACAGTTTTGGCTTCTTGTGCCCACATTATCAATTTCCCCCTAAATTAGGTGTGGAGTCTTCATCATGACCAAATAGTTGATTGTAAAGGTAATCTCTTTAATAGTTTTGGCTTTTATGCCAATATTATCAATTTTCCCCTAAATCAGGTGTGGAGTCTTCATCATGACCAAATAGTTCTTGATTGTAAGGGTAATAGGGATTATCATTTGCAACAGAGGCTTCAGAAGATGCTTGTGATTCTTCTCCTGAAGTAGCATTTGCAGCAGCTTTGCTTTAGGAGGGCATAAAGAGCATCTTTCCTAAGACCAACAAGAGGAGATTTCTTTTTTTTGGACTTGGCAGAGGATTTAGTAGATGTGGTAGCAGGTGTATTTGCTCTGGTTTGAGGCATAATTGTTTGAACTAGGGGGTAGGCCATCAGATGGGCTTTATTAAGGGAAATATCAGTCGCAAGAGGAAATTCTCGAGTAACATTATCAATAACATTTTGAGTGTGTCTGAATTTGTCCCACCATTTAACTAACCATTGTCTAGTAAGGAAATCACCTTCTTTGACAAACTTCCATTTTAAAATCTAGGGGACCTTGTATTTTTTAACAAAATGAAGTGTAGCGGGAAATTTAGCACCATTTGGATCTATTTTGTAAAGACTTGTGAAATATTTAAAGGAACCAGCCAGAGGTCCCGAAAATATTTCAATAATAAAACCAAATTGGATCCACCAACGGCTAAACCAAAGTGGCAATTTAGCATCAAATTTTTATCAAAGGAAACAAACCAAGAGTGAGTCATATTACTATCCTCGTGTAGCATGAACTTGAACCAGGCAGTTATGTAATCATGATAGGAATATGGGATGGGTGAGTCGGGTAACATTTTTGTAGAGGCAGGGTTTAGGCCCCATTTTTCTTCAGTAACAATGTGTAGTAGCATAAAACTATGGTAAATAACTTTTGAAGTATTGGTTTTATCAGTTATGTGCTTAATGAGAATTGATCTTTCATGGAGTAGGATAGTAGAGTAATATCTCAATTTTTCTCAGCATGTTTAGGAATCCAATGGAATTTCGGAAGGAAAGTAACTTGTAGCAAGTTTAAGTGGGTCAATAATTGATGCCCTATTGGGTTCAATGGAAAATAGGTTTTGGCGATATTGCTTTGAAATATATTGGGAAGCATTAGAGTTTCTGGAAAAGGTGGTTTTAGCAGGTTGGTTAACAAGGATCATAGCATATGGGCCATAAGAGAATGCTAGCACAGACGAGTAGTTTTGTTTAGGGATAGTACCTAAGGTAATAAAACGGTTAGCAATGTTAACAAGGGAAGCAGGTTCTGTTTTAACAATTTGTTTAGCAGTTTTTGTAGCAAGGTGTTTGTCTTTTGATCTTTTACTTGCCATTGTGGCACTGCAGAAATTCATGAGTAAAGAAATCAGGGATATCATTTTGGGATCCTTTAATATATTCAATATCGAAATCAAAAACACTTAAAATAGCTTGCCATCTAGCAAAAATATGTTTTGAAGCAATATTTTCAACATCTTTTTCTATAACATATTTAGTACTTTTGCAATCAATTCATAATAGAAACTTTTGGTTTAATAAATCACTTTGAAATTTTGAAATATATAGTACTATAGATAAAATCTCCTTTTTAATAGTACTATAATTTATTTGTGCATTATTCCAGACTTCGAAATAGAAACGAACAATTTGTTCAGATGAGTCTGGTGAAACACGTTGTTTCAGAATACCTCCATACCCAATATCAGAGGCATCCATTTCAACAATTTTGAAAGCATTGACAGTAGGAATACCCAAAAAAGGAAAAGTTTTAACATGAGACTTGATTTGTTTAACAAGGGAAGTATGAACATCAAACCAAGGTGGAGGATTACTTTGTAACCAATCTAAATGGGGTTTACATTGTTTCCTCAAATCCTTGTAGAAATCAGCAATAAAATTTAGCGACCTAAGAAATCTTTGGAGCTGAGTTTTATCAATGATGGCATCAAGAAATTTATCAGCAAACTAAATGGCTCTATCAATACTTTCGAGAACACTATTTTTCGATGATACCAGACCAAGCAACGGTTTTGTCTTCATTAACAAAATTTGATTTCTTTACCATATTCAAATTATTTTTTGAAACATTTTTGGAAACATAATAATTTTTAAGGAAATCAAAAGACAAAATATGCTTTTGCAAGCCATTCATTTTTTCTTTCCATTTTCTCTTAACACGATCTTTTTCTTTTTAATCAAAAGTAGTTTGGTAGGTCTTTCTTTTGTTTTTGTCTTTTGAAGATTTAAATTCATTAAACAAAGCAACCATGCCAATTTCAAAGTTTTTTTGCTTAAAACTCTTAGTTGACAATCAATAATAGGAGTTTGAAAATCAGAAGCAGTTGGAGACCCATAGTTGGTCTCTTCCTCTTCTTCAATAGCATGTTTGCTATGTGTAGAAGGAGGTTTTGTTTTTGTAGAGTAAAAAGCAGTACTAACTTGGGAGTTGTTACTTGAAACTCCTTTCAGCATGAATTAGATTTATACCATTATCAGTGTCAATTTCAAATTTTGAAGCAAATTTAAATTTGACTTTTTGCCCAAAAGGGTTAGTAGTTTGACCATCATGTTCAGTAAGGAAGGGATATAAAGCATTTATAAAGGGAAGGCCAAGAATTACTTTATCAGTCATGTTTTTAACAAGCACAGAAGGAATCTTAAAACAAACATTTTCATGGCAAACATGAGCATTGTTTAATTCATATTTAATTTTCATTTGAGTACCATTAGTAGAAAACAGTTTTTCAGTGGATTTTTCATAATACTTGGAAGGAATTATTCCTTCCTGAATTCAATTCATATCAGTACCAGAATCAACCATAGCAATAGCATTGAATTCATATTCATGGCAAATAACAATTTTAACTTTTGAAAACCATTTTGGGGGAAGCATTTTGCTAATAAGGTTAAGTTGCTTATTGTCAGTAGAAACATTACCAGAAAGAGGAGCTTGTTGTTCAGAAGCATCATCCTCTCTTTGCTCATCCGATTAACTATCAGTTTGTTAATTATCAAGTTGTTTATTAATTTTTAAAAGTAAGAGTTCCTGTTTTAGATCAGATTTATCACTTTTAATGTTTTTTAATTCATTTTTTAGCTCAATGATTTCTCCTTTAATATTAGCAATTTCATGTTGGATCTCATTAACAGTTACTTCTTTGGATTTCTTTTTATTAAATCTTTCCAAAGTTTCATCAAGGCTTATCTTTGATTTTTGTATTTTATCATTTTGGTCTTTAATTAGGATTTTCTTGAGTTTTTTTAAGATATTCTCCTTTTAGCTCAGGGTTATCAATTTGGCTTATCAGATTTATTAATAGGTCTTCTTGTTCTTCACTTTTAGTTAGGACATTAATAGTTTTATTGGTTTTGGAGAGAACATTAACAGTATTGCAACAAGAATCTCTACAACCAATTTTAATATTAGGTGAATCGGAGGTTTCATTAGATTGGTAATTAGAATCAGATGATGAAGAAATGTTGTCTTCGCAAGAGTCAAACAAAGTAGTTATTTCAAGGATTCTAAACAAATCTTCTTGATTTTCATCATTAATATTTAACATGTTAAGCTTATTTTTCAAATTACCAAGTTTTTGGTGACAGTCTTTACTAAAGTGTCCAGATTTGCCACAATTAAAACATTTTCCTTTACCATAATTCTGTTTATCATATTTTCTTGAGACGTGTTTCTTTTTTGCATAAAAATCATTAGGTTTAATAAAACTCGTTCTGTATCTTTCATGTTTTTTATCATGTTTCTTTTTCCCTTTTTGCGTGGAAGGGGCAATAGGGGGTAAACCATATTGTTCACAAAAATTTCTCATTTCATATTTAGTTTTCTACTATTTTTTAACTGTTGTTTTAACATTTTTTGATCATTGCACATGTTAATACCAAGTTTTTTAATAGTGCTAAAAATATCACCATAAGTTAGATTATCATAATCAATGACATCATTTTTACTAATTAGTTCTTGTTTTACCTTATGAGCAAACAGAAGAGGCAGCCCAGCAATATACTTCTCTTTCCAATAAGGCTTCAAGCAGTCTTTTCGAAGCATGACTCTAGAAATAAAAACATCTTGGTACCATCTGTAATTAGACATAGTAGGACATCTCAAATTGTTTAAATAATCACTAATTCGAGACAAAATATTGGAAGGAGCACTGTTGAAGAAACTGATCTCCCTGATTTCCAGAAATGAAATATTCCTAAGGTTGATGCTAAGTCCATCTACAGGACTAGCTGGACTGAAAACACTTTTGTTCCCAATATAGAGCTAGAACTGTTGAACAAACTTTCTCTATTTCAAGAACCCATGAAAAATGTTGCCTGTTTTCTAAAAGAAATATTAATGATTTCCTTGCTAAAAAATTTAGTTATTTGCAAATTGGCCTATATATATATATAGTCATCTTTTGCATGCAAAGAAGACAAAACAAACTACTTGATGTACATGAAATATATACGATAAAGTACTCACATATCTACATATTTGGCCTTACTTTTATGTTATTTTGTGACTGATTATATAATATCTTTGTGTTGCAGGTAACAAGGGCTTTACATGCAAAGTGGGGCTAGGCCAATTGAATCAAGCCAATTTACATCCAGCCAGGCATGAATATTAAATTTAAGTCCAATTGGAGTAAGGAATCAAAGGAAATTTGCACCAAATCCAAGTTCAATTCGGATTAGGATTCCAGCCTGCACATCAGTTAGTATTTTCAGCATAACTTTCGGCTCAGATGTCCAATTGAGATGATTCAAGTTGGGCTGGAAAGTTAACTTAAAGGGCTACAACTTTGTAGTTTACCAGAAGCCATAATTCTGACGTTAAGTGGGCCCAAATAGTCGGTTAAGTAAAGCCTAAAAGTCTGGGATTTTCTCCAAACGGGAATTCAACTTGTAATAGGATTCATTGACCTATTTAAAGGCTTTTTAGGGCAAAATTCAGGGGGGACTGAGGCTAGTGCTAGGGCTGAGATGCAAAACAGAAAATTGGAGCAAGAGGCAGTGCCGCATGTGGCTTCTCTGTAGCTTTTCTCCATGATAGCATTGTGACTATTTCTTTCTCTATTTTATTTGTCTAGTTTAATGTTTAGTATTTTATTCTTTTGTTTTATTTCAATTACCATGAGTAGCTAAATTTATAATTAGGGTTGAGGATGAAACCTTGTTAAGGATTATTAGTAATATTTATGTGATTTGATTTTTCCCACAATAGTTGTTCTTTAATGATTAAAATTGTTCTTGCTTCATATCAATTGACTAAGATGAGATTCTAGATATGAGTTCAATCATGTTTTTCTCATGATTTAGGATTTGTCTTAATTAATTGAATGCTTGGTTTATTAATTCTTGATTATAGAATTGGATATCGTTTGTGATTTGTCTGTCAATGGATACAAGTTATGATTTGATTTTTAGAATTGGATATATCTTGTGATTTGTTTGGCTACGGATACAATTGATGATTTGGTTTTATACTTAAGAAGCGAAGAAGAACATGCCTTTGATTTTTAAAATAAGGATTTTAACGAGAATATTTTCCATGATAGCAAGATTGATTTCTAGATTATCATGTAGTGAGTTGGGAAAAATTAATGATCATAAATATATGCTGATATGACTTGCAAGGCGGATTCCAAAACCTTAATTCCTTTCCCTTGATTGTTTACATCTTTTATTGCTTTATATCTTTTGCTTAGTTTAACTATTTGCTTAATTTTATTATTTGCTTAGTTTATTTAATTTCAAAACAACCAATTTTTATTAAACTAGATTAGGATTAATTTGGTTAAGGTTTAATTAATTTTCCTACGTTCATTCAAGTCCCTGTGGGTTCGACCTCGTTCTTGTCAAACTATACTTCGGTACGGTTCGTACACTTGCGAGTATTTTAAAATTTCACAACACTACTCATTTTCTTCTCATTAACATGTGCAAACTTATTCATAAGTCATAACATGTGATCAAAACAAAAATAAATAAATAAATCTGCAAAAAAAAAAAAAAAAAAAAGAAAGAAAGGAAGAAAATTAACATGGGAAAAAAAAAAACTTAGATTACCATAATAAAAAAACAAAACCTTAGATTATAAGATTATTTTATTTAAATTAGCTGAATGACCATTATTTTTTCTTCATAAAAAGAAATCATTAAAAGAAAGAAAGAAAGAAAATTAACATGTGAACAAAACCTTAGATTGCCATAATAAATTTTTTTTAAAAAAAAAAAAAAAAAACTCTAGTTCTCTAAAAAAACCTATTTTACACTTTAAAAAGCTATTTTATCTACACAAAAGCTATTTTGTATATACAATCTAATAAAATAATATAAACTACACAAATAAATAAAATAAAACTATTCTCTCTCTCTCTCTCTCTCTCTCTCTCTCTCAACCACCAATCACACAAACCCAAACCCAGAACAACCCCTCCACCCTCACCACCACCATTTATTTATCATTTTTCTCTCTTCCTCTCTGACTCTTTCTCTTTCTTTCACTCAGTTACTATCTCTTCCTCTGAAACAAACCAAACAAACCAACATCTAAACCAACAGGCAACCCACCACCACAACTGCCAATTTAAACCAAAAATCAAACCCAAAACACCAAAACCCATACAACTTGCCACCAAACTCAAACACAAGACCCAAACAACTAGCTGTTGCCACCACCACCGAAAACTCAAACAAACTCCAGTAGCAACCTGCAACTCAAACACACCCTCCTAGCAACTCAAAACTCAAACAAATCCTAGTAGCAACTGAAATTCAAACACTGATTTAAACCCAACCCACCAATTCAGCAACCGCCTGAACCAAGCCCAGCAACACCAATTCAAACCAATCCACCAATTCAACCACTAATACAAACATAACCCACCAATTCAGCCATTGATTTGAACCCATAAACCATCGATTTCATCCTCAAAGCCATCGCTACCGCTACTAGAGAAAGCAAGATTTTGGTCTGGTTAAGAGATAGGACAAGCAATAGAGAGAGAAGAGACAAAGATCGACAACTGGGAGAAGAGAAAGCACTAGTTTGAGAGAGGGAAAGTTTGAGTTTATTGAAAGAAAGAATTGGTGAGAGATGAGAGAGGAGATTTTTTATTTGGGAAGAGAGAGAAAATAAAATATTATAAAATGTTTTAACTTAAGCTATAATGGTTCGAATATATAAGAACCTAATGGTCACTGTTGTTAAAAAATTTTAGCAATTGCAACTCAGATAAACTAGGTTTTGAGCATAAATGGATGTAAAACAGCAATTTGAGGGGTTTTACACCCTCAATGCTAATTCTTTAAGCAAGCTCAATAGCCCATAGTTTTAATTTAAGTTCCCAATTTTCAAAATATCCTCCAATCCCACTCAACCAAAGATGCCCATTCAATATGATTCCCCAAATTGAGATTTTCCATTTATGAAAACAAGGTAATAGATTTGCATATTTGCTAGCAAAACATGTTTTAGCCATTATTGATTTTTCTATTTGGATTGAAAAGAGTCATTGTTTATTTAGAACAAGCTCTTCTCCATGATGTTATTATTGTTTTTCATTCTAAATAAAATTCGTAATATTACCATAAAAGTTTTTTGATTCCCCAAATGTGCTCATAAAGAAATACATGACCCCCCCCCTCCACACACACACACACAAATTTCTTGTAATTTAGCACTTAGCAACCCTGTATTTAGGTGGGAAAATTGTAAGGGTAGTGTGTGAGAAGTTGTGAAGAAAAGTTCAAGAGTGTGCAAGAAAAACAGAGGTTCGCAGCTAGGGCTCACGGGCGGATCACGACTGGCAAGCCGCCAAAAGCTGGCACATGAGAGGCACACTGGGAGCGAAGGAGGGTCGCGCCAGCTGTCATGCTACAGAACAAAAGTTCCAGACTGGCCAGGCCGTTACGTCGCGACTTGAACTCGCGACTTGGACAAGCTGCGAGACCAAGTCGCCAATTTGCCCTGTTTGGCAAAAACTGACGTTTTGCATTCCCTTCTCACCCTACTATATATACACCCTTATAATCATATTGAGAGAGCTTCCAGAGAGAATTTTGTGAGAGAAAACCCTAGAGAAAAATAAGATTGCCTCATCCCCAATCTTCATCTAAAGAGACTACAAATTCCTCTACTCTCTTCCTCTCCATTGTCATACCCTTGAGAGGTTATTTACCAAACCCTTATCTCACCACACTCACATCTGTGAGAAGGTCCATTTGGTGCTTAGGGAAGCAGTTTGGGAAGGAACCAATATACATTGGTTGATACTATGGTCAAGTAGCGGAATCTGGGAAGCTAAAGAAGAAATAGGTTCGGCGTAACCTCGTTGGAGCAAGAAGCTTGGAGGGCTTAGGTACTTGGGTAGATTAGGCTTGGAGGGTCTTCTCTATTCATGTATCCCAACTATATTCTTTAGTGAATTTTATCACCGCTTGGAGGGCGGCGGAGAGGTTTTACGCCGAGGACTTCGTTTCGCCTCTTCGATAACACATCGTGTGTTGTCCGTGTGTTTGCATCTTTCTTCCTTTATCTTTACCTTATATTTACTGCTTGGATGTGTTTATATTTGGCTTAGATTGTTTTATCAATTCTGTTATAAGCTTGTTATCATATTCCGCACATTAATTGTTTGATATAAAGCTTGAATTGGTAATTTTGTAATTTGGGGTCTAAACGTTCAAAGGTGTTTCATACTCTTTTTGAACTTTTAGTTGAGTACTTCAGTTTCCTCTTGAATTACACTTCTCGATGTTATCTTGTGTTTGTATCTCTCTTCCTTACTACTTCTGCTTTATATTTACCTGTTGTTTATATATGCATATGCACTAGGTAGTTGTCATGATTAATTGTGCATTAATTACTCTCATTTCGCACTTGGTTAAGTAGGTTAAAGAAATTTAGCTGTTAGTTTAAAATTGGGGGTCTAAACAAGCTTTAGTGTTTTGCACTATTGAGCTTTCATTATAAATTCGACAAAAAGTCATAACATTTTCAATTTTATAGTTATTATAGATTATAGGCCAAAATATACTATTGAAACTTGCAAAGTGATCATTTTTAGTCCCTCAAGTTTCAAGTAACTAGTGAACGTTATTGGTCCTTAAATTTTAAAAAATAAGCAATATTGGTCCTTCTACTAACAATCATTATTATCAATACCTATGTGACTAACAGAGAAATGATGAGATATCTTTTTAAGTGATGTGGCAACTTTTTATTAAAAAATTACACATGTATCATGTCCAACAGGTAACCTTTTTTATTTGGTTTGACCCCAAATCAAAATCCATATTTTTAATCTCATGTTCAATAGAGAGAGAGAGAGAGAGAGAGAGAGAGAGAGAGAGAGAGAGAGAGAGAGTGTGTGTGTGTGTGTGTGTGTG
>NW_027069631.1:1017758-1029094 GCF_002906115.3 Quercus suber | reverse complement strand
TTTTTTTTTTTTGCTTCAGAGCAGCACGTGCAACCCTTACTAGTATACTCAAAGAGTGTGAATGTTATCTGGTATTGTTGGACGGTTTTGTCAGCTCCAGTATCTCGTTTTGCCAGCTCCATACATTGTTTCTACTTTTATGTTTATCTTTTACTATTTTTGCTTTATATAATAATAATAATAGAAATGAATACATGAGTTTGATTGAGTTAACAGTGAGACAACTACTTTTTTTGCTTGAAAAGCAATGGAGAATAGAGAATTAAACTATTACATGAGTTTGATTGAGTTGACAGTGAGACAACTACTTTTTTTGCTTGAAAAGCATAGAGAATAGAGAATTAAATTATTACATGAGTTTGATTGAGTGATTGAGTTAACAGTAAGACAACTACTTTTTTGCTTGAAAGGCATGGAGAATAGATAATTAAACTATTACATGAGTTTGATTGAGTTGACAGTGAGACAACTACTTTTTTTGCTTGAAAAGCATGGAGAATAGAGAATTAAACTATTACATGAGTTTGATTGAGTTAACAGTGAGACAACTACTTTTTTTCCTTGAAAAGCAATGGAGAATAGAGAATTAAACTATTAAAATGTCGGCAGGGTACTTGTTTATCCTTGATTGCTTTAATTGTTGGCAGCCGTTTCTCCCTATTTCGTGGCATTTCTACCTTGTGGCTGTACTCCATGTTACGTAACTCGTGGTTATAATGCATGATAATAATCTTATATATCACATGGTTTATTTTATAGAATAGATTTTTTTTTTTGAGAGAATTATAGAATAAAATTTAAAATTAATAAAAAATTCAATTGGAATAATGACATGTAAAAATTATAAGGTCTCAAATGCTTATGACAAAATATTGTGTAAAGTTGTAATTTTCAATTATGTTTTGTTGGCTTTAATTCCATGTTAAAATTGATTGTATTTATTCAATTATTTCCCTGTGTGTTTGTAAGATTTAATGTAAGGGTTGAGTGTGAGAGTTTGATGAAGAATTGTGAAGAACAAAGAACTTCTCGACTTGCTCGTGACTGGCTTGCAAGTAGAGGCGATGCTACACACAGCTCAGGGTGTTCCCAGAAACACCCTGACCTGAAAAAAACCTTAAAAAAAAAAAAAAAATTTATATAATAAATTAGGATCACCCTAATTAGGAACACCCTCAATCACAAAATTAGGAACACCCTCAAATTAAAAAAAAAACAAAAAATTTATTTGCTCAGTTGCTCTGCTTTCAAGTTTCAAGCAAAAAAAAAAAAAAAGCCCAAAAAAAAATTGAACTTAAATCTGAAAAAAAAAAAAAAAATAATAGAGCCACAAGCCCACAGGAAGCCCACATCAAGCCCACTAAATTACAGAGGTAGCAAACCTTACCCATAGATTCTCACAACCAAAAAAAAAAAAAAAAAAAAAAGAAGAAGAAGAAAAGAACCAAACCCCAATACAGGTAACAGAGAAAATCACTTCTAAATCTATCCATCACTAAAGGCTTTATCAAAGAAAAAGAAATCACAAAACTTCTAAAGGCCTAACCTAAAGCAAACCTATTACCTAAAGACAGCAACGCCGTTATGCCTCAGTCCCTCAGAGCAAGAGCAACGCTGCTGGAGATCGGATCCAGTCCAGATCGTCGTTGGAGAATGGAAGTCCAGATCGTCCTCGCTTGTCGCTCGCCCTCATCACCGTCGGAGATCGCTCGTCAGTCATCGCGACATTGCCACTGTCACCGAGTCCGCCTCAGCGGCGCTGGCCTCAGCCTTTAGGCCTCCCTGCTCGGCTGATCCGATGCTCCCTCCCTCAAGGTATTTCATTTTTCTCTCTCTTTTTCTCTCTGACTCTCTCAGTCTCTCAGTCTTTCTCTCTCTATTGAATGAAATGAAAATTATAAATGAATGAAAATCTCTCTCTCTTTATTCTTTAATAAGACTAACTCTCTCTTTTACTTTTAGTCTTTTGAAATTTGAATTGTGTTTGCGTCTCTCATTGGCCGAACAACTTGACCTTTATTAATTTTTTTGTCTGTTTTTGACTTTTGTCTTTTTGAATGTGTTGCTTTTCATGTGTAGTGTGTTTGTCAGTTTATCTTAATATCTTATCCGTTAGGTTGGTGTGTGTAGTGTGTTGGTGTTGGTGTGTGTAGTGTGTTGGTGTTGATATTAATTATCTTTTAGACTAGTGTAATGTGTGATTGTGAAATTTTTTGATTAGCAGGGGTATCAGGCATCATTAGGCCTACTTGTCTGTTGAATGGGGTGGGGTGGGATGGGCACATGAGGCTGGATTGCACACTGCTTTAATTTTTTTTTTTTTTTTGTTTTTTGATAGGAGCACACTGCTACATATGAGATGTGTAAATAATGTGCACATCAGTGGCTCTTTAGTGTAATGTGCTTATGTGCACATCAACACATGGGACTAACCAATATAACAAATTAAAGCAGTATAATTAATGACAAACAAATTAAAGCAATATAGTTTATTGTTAGGCTAAACAACAATAATCAAAGCAGTATAATAAATCAATATATATAAAAGACAAACAAATTAAATTATGTTAGGCTAAACAACACCTTGAAAAAATTAAATTAAATTATAATTGTGTAATTTATGCTTATTGAGGAACACCCTAAAAAATTCCCTGGAGTCGCACTGCTTGCAAGTGAACAACCTACGAAAGGCCACATGAGAAGCACATGCTGGAAGTTGAAGAATCAAGTGTCAAGAGGCATCTCATGACTCATCTCGCGACTAGGCTAACTTGCAAGATGACCTGCGAGATGCATTATTAGGCTGTTTTAATGTGCTTCCCTAATTTCTTTACCCACACTATAAAAGCCCACATTACCCACGAATTTTAAGGATACTTTCAGAGAGAAACCCCAAAAATATACTTGAAGTTAGAGATTGGAAACCTAGAATCATCTACACATTTCTCTAAGTTTTCCTCTACTCTTACCTCTCTAATTACAATTCCTTGAAAGGTTTTTAGCCCAAACACATACCTCACCCAATATGAGTGTTGAGGTTGTTTTGGTGCATGTGGGAAGCATTGGAAGAAGCCATCTGTTAGGACATATGTGATTCATATGTTAGGAACATATGTCACTATTTTATGTAGTTGGCTAATCCTTTGACAAAACGCACCTTACTTGTATTTGGGTAGATCTAGGATGTGTTTAATACTTCAAGAAACCTTGTTTCAAGTTTAAGTGTTAAAGCCATGCAAGTCTGTCCAAAAATCAAGTGAGAAAGTGCTGAATTTTAAAGCTCGATAGCCTCTCAACACCTGGCTATCTATCGAGATCTTCAGCTGATACTTATCGTAATCTCGATAGCTTCTCGATAGCTAGTCGATCGATCGAGAAAGCTTCTGTGCCCTCGACACCTTCTCGATAGCTGTATCTGTTGAGATTCATTAAACCTCGACACCTGCTCGACACCTCCTCGATAGCTGCTATCTGTCAAGGTTACGGGAATTCAGATTTCTGTTTTGGACCAGGCTTTTGTATTTGTGTAGGGTTTCTTTTTTCACAACCCTAGACCTATATAAGGCTTATTTTAGAGGCCGTCACATAAGAGAATACAAGGAGAACATATGCAAAAGGTGACCGATGCCTTATTCTCTCTAAAAGAAGCTACTACGCCTTTGTGCCTTAGGGTTTTGTAACCAAGTGCTTCTTGATCTTCATTATTGATGAAGTGAAGAACTTTGCAGCCAACATTTTTCTTCCTCAAGTTGATGAGTAAGTCATGTACTGGGATTTATGCAAAGGAGTTAGTCATGTACTGGGATCCGTGCAAAAAAAAGAGTGGCGTTCATATATTGAAGAGTTCAGAAGTTCTGAATCGGTAGAAAGTTTCTGCTGTGAGTTCATCTACGGGATTGTAAAGTCTAGGGACAAATGTTTTGTACTAGATCTGAAAATTTTTTTTACTATAGTGGATTGCTTTTCAAGAAGGTTCCCCCCAGGTTTTTATTGTGAAACTGTTGGTTTCATTGGTTTTCCTAGGTCATCATATCTTGTCTTATTTATTTTTTTCGCTGCATATGATTTTGACATGATATTGATGTTTGTTTGTTTTAACAAGTTTTATTAATAATAAATCTAATTAACAACTTGGGTTTAAAACTTGTTAATTCTATCAACTAGGATCTAAATTTCCCAACACCATCAATTGGCGGATGCAATTTGGAGCAAATTGTGGGATTCAAATAACTAGTGAAGACATGACTTAGTGAAGTCTGTTGGGAGCTGGAACTCGGAGGGTTTAAGTACATTGGGTAGATTAGGCTTAGAGGGTCTTCTTGATATCCTTGTACTTCAACTTTATTCACTAGTGGATCATTTCGGTTTGGAGGGCTGCAGAGAGGTTTTTTACCAAGTACTTCATTTTCCTCTTTGATAACACGTCTTGGTATTATCTTGTGTTTGCATTTCTCTTCCTTTACTACTTGTGCTTTATATTTACTTGTTGTTTATATATGCATATGCACTACGTAGTAGTTCCAATTAATCACGCATTAATTACTCTTATTCCACACTTAGTTGAGTAGGTTAAAAACAATTTAGCCGTTAGTTAAAATTGAGGGTCTAAACAAGCTTTAGTGTTTTGCACTATTGAGCTTTCAATTAGTATCAGAGTAAGTACACATATTTGATTTGAGTATCTTTGTGTGATCTTAGACCCTTGCCTAGCTATGGAAAAGGCTAACATGAATTGCGCTTCATGTGTTTGTGATAATGACTCTATGAGCATTTTTAAGAGAATGTCATAGTAATGAGCTCATAGAATTGCTAAAATCAAAGAAACATGCTAGAATCTTCTTACACATGCTAAAATGTTTAGAGCATAGGAATCACATGTTACATAATAGCTTATGTGAGTCTAATTCCTTGATTGAGAAATATAAGAAAATGAATAGACATTTGTGCAATAAGCTTGATAGACTCGAAAGAAAACATTACTCATCAGATGATAGTAAAATTTTGAGTGAAACTTGTTTTAAGAATCAAGAATGTTTATCACATGCTTGCCTTTTGTTCATACCGCATTGAAAGTATTTAATTCTTGTTTGTGTATCTTGACAGTGGATGTTCAAGGCATATGATAGGTGATAAATCTCTCTTCAAGAGTCTTAAAGAAAAGTGTAAAGTTGTTATTTACAACTATGTGTTTTGTTGGCTTTTATTCCGTGCAAAATTTGATTGTAATTTCTATCAATCTTTATACCCTGTATTTGTT
Organism: Quercus suber; assembly: GCF_002906115.3. Lineage (NCBI taxonomy): Eukaryota > Viridiplantae > Streptophyta > Magnoliopsida > Fagales > Fagaceae > Quercus > Quercus suber. The sequence continues at coordinate 1,023,837 of NW_027069631.1, read as the reverse complement.
GTGGGATTTGTTTGTAAAGGGTGTGTGATAGAGAGTGTGTGAAGACTCAAGCAAGTTGGAAGCTGATGGAATCTCGCGGGTATCTCGCGAGTATCTCGCGACTAAGCTTCCCGCGAAGTGAAGCATGTGCCCTGCACATGCTGGAATGCGAAGAGTCATGACAGATGGAGACAGCTGTTTCTCGCGAGTATCTCGCGGGTAAGGCCTTCCCGCAAGACACCCGCGAGACATGCTGTTCTGCCAGCCTGTACTGACTGACTCACACATTTTGCACCTATCCTATATAAACCCCCATTACCCACAAATGTTAAAAAGGGCTTCAGAGAGAAAACCTAGCCAAACACATTTGCAATTAGAGATTGTCATCCCCACCTTTCTCTATACACTTGCTTGTGGTATCTCCTCAACCCTTCCCTCTCCATTTCCACACCAGTGAGAGGTTGATAGCCCAAACACTTACCACACCTTTGGAGAGTGTTGTGTGACGTTTTGGTGCTGCTGGGAAGCATTGGAAGAAGCCTGAAATGGCAGATGCAACATGGAGCTTGTTGCGGGATCCGGATAACTAAGACAAGACACGGTTCGAGAAGCCTTGTTGGAGTAGGAGCTTAGAGGGCTTAGGTACATCGAGTAGATTAGGCTTCGAGGGTCTCTTGCTTACTCATGTATCCCAACTGATTGTCTAGTGGATCGATTTCCGCTTGGAGGGCGGCGGAGAGGTTTTTCGCCGAGTTCTTCGGTTTCCTCTTCGAAAACACGTCTTGGTGTTTTCTGTGTTTGCATCTCTCTTCCCTACTCTTTTACATTCCATTATACTGCTGTGTTGTTTAGTTTATGGATTAGAGTAGCTATATTGGTCATCCGCTCGCTTTTACACTATTCCGCACTTTATATTAAAGTTGTGTAAAATCTATCGAGCCGTAATTATAATCGGGGGTCTAAACAGCTCTTGTGTTCTTCAACACGTTTTCGAGCTTACAAAAAGGAAAACAGATATGTCACATTTGGAAATGGTAGTCATTCTCAAGTTCTCAAAAAGGGAACGGTTGAAATTTTGGGACTACCATTGTTGACTAATGTGCTATATATCAAAGGTCTAAAGGCAAACTTGTTGAGCATTACTCAGATTTGTGATGAAAAATTTATGGTTCAATTCTCAAAGAAAGGATGTGTGATCCTAAATGAAGATGGTGTTCAAGTATTGAAATGACTTAGAACTACCAACAATTGTTATGGTGTGGTTCCCAAGCCAAATGTATCAAGTCGAAGTGCTCTTGTCAACTTATTGGAACTATGACATCAACGTTTTGGTCATGCAAACTACAAGTGGCAAAAGTTTCAAAAGTTGAAGCGGTGGTTGGTCTACCAAAGTTTGGAAAAGTTGAGAAGACCATTTGTGGACCATGTTAAATGGGAAAACAAACTAAATTTAGTCATCCCAAGGTGAATGTCATCACCATATTTCATCCTCTAGAGTTACTCCATGTCGATCTAATGGATCCTACAAGGACTGAAAGTTTGGGTGGCAAGAGATACATCATGGTTGTAGTTGATGATTTCTCAAGATACTCTTGAGTGGAATCTTTTAGAGAAAAGTCAGAAGCATTTGAGAAGATAAAGAAACTTTGCAAGAGGCTTCAAATAAAAAATGGGTTCTCATTGCCAAAATAAGAAGTGATCACTGGGAACACCCTGAGCTGTGTGTAGCATCGCCTCTACTTGCAAGCCAGTCACGAGCAAGTCGAGAAGTTCTTTGTTCTTCACAATTCTTCATCAAACTCTCACACTCAACCCTTACATTAAATCTTACAAACACACAGGGAAATAATTGAATAAATACAATCAATTTTAACATGGAATTAAAGCCAACAAAACATAATTGAAAATTACAACTTTACACAATATTTTGTCATAAGCATTTGAGACCTTATAATTTTTACATGTCATTATTCCAATTGAATTTTTTATTAATTTTAAATTTTATTCTATAATTCTCTCAAAAAAAAAAATCTATTCTATAAAATAAACCATGTGATATATAAGATTATTATCATGCATTATAACCACGAGTTACGTAACATGGAGTACAGCCACAAGGTAGAAATGCCACGAAATAGGGAGAAACGGCTGCCAACAATTAAAGCAATCAAGGATAAACAAGTACCCTGCCGACATTTTAATAGTTTAATTCTCTATTCTCCATTGCTTTTCAAGGAAAAAAAGTAGTTGTCTCACTGTTAACTCAATCAAACTCATGTAATAGTTTAATTCTCTATTCTCCATGCTTTTCAAGCAAAAAAAGTAGTTGTCTCACTGTCAACTCAATCAAACTCATGTAATAGTTTAATTATCTATTCTCCATGCCTTTCAAGCAAAAAAGTAGTTGTCTTACTGTTAACTCAATCACTCAATCAAACTCATGTAATAATTTAATTCTCTATTCTCTATGCTTTTCAAGCAAAAAAAGTAGTTGTCTCACTGTCAACTCAATCAAACTCATGTAATAGTTTAATTCTCTATTCTCCATTGCTTTTCAAGCAAAAAAAGTAGTTGTCTCACTGTTAACTCAATCAAACTCATGTATTCATTTCTATTATTATTATTATATAAAGCAAAAATAGTAAAAGATAAACATAAAAGTAGAAACAATGTATGGAGCTGGCAAAACGAGATACTGGAGCTGACAAAACCGTCCAACAATACCAGATAACATTCACACTCTTTGAGTATACTAGTAAGGGTTGCACGTGCTGCTCTGAAGCAAAAAAAAAAAATTAGATATAATTTTTTTTTGAAGTAATATTAAATCATGTATTTAAATTTAGAATTGTTATTTAACATATGGCTCTCTATTTATTTATTATTCTAATTTCTTAGAACATATTTACTAAAGGTAGTATCTACTCACAAAAAATTTATGCTAAGAATGATAACAAATGTCATCATCTCCCAACAATAAATAACTAAGTTTTGATAAAACATTGTCACAATATTTATATTTTCACAATAAATGATAACATATGCTACAATTGAAAATCTTCATCAAATTAAATACTTACAATCATTTGCAATAAATATTTTGTTATACATACTTTCTTCTTTATCATTTTATTTTATGAGCCTAATTACGATACTTAGCTTAATGAACACCTTTTTAAGAAATACAAGAAAAAAAAAATAACAAAAGACATATGTCATTGAAGTTTCTATTAGATAAAATTATAAATCTAGAAGATTTTAACTTCTAATAAATTAATGTTCTTTAGGTAATAAATAGAATACCATAGTTCACCATTTTTACTTTTTAAGTATGACTAACACATTAATCTTAAAATACATAGAAAATTTTTGGGACTTTAAAATTTAGTGAGGCATTTTAGATATTGCACAATAAAATATTCTAAGAATCATAAGATTTTGTTATGATTTAACTAAGAGAATAACAACAGGGACTATATGCTTGTGTACAAAATATAAATGAGGAAATTATTCAACTTTAAAGTTGGGGGATGAAACTACTCCAAACATAAAGGGGGAAAGTACTTTTTTCTATAATTTTTTTTTTTGGTTGGTAAAACTATGTGTTTTTTACTTTAAACAATGTGTTAAAAAAAACTCAAGAAAACTGTTTGTAAAATTATGAATTTTGGCTCAACAAATTGACTAAAAAAAAAAAGAGTCAGGAACACAATAAATGTCACGATATTTTCTCAATACCTTTATTTTAGCTATGGTGGGCCCTAGTATGATCTTTTATAATTTTATTTTAGAGTAATATTACATCCACAATATTTTCTCAACAAATCCTAGATGGTAAATTGTTATTGATTTTTTAATTAGGACAACCACTTTAAAATATGCATTAAAAAAAAAAAAAAAACCAACAAAAGAAAATTGTGCATGAAACAGTGATTTTTACTCACCAAATTTGACTAAACAAAAAAAAGTCTAGGAACATAATAAAATGTCAGAATATTTTCACAATACTTTTATTTTCAGCTGTGGTAAATTTCGGTTTGATATTATTATTATTTTTTATTTATAGAAATGCTATCTCCATAATATTTACATAACAAATTCTAAATTGCAAGTTGTTACTGATTTTAAAATGGACCCACAACTGATATCACTTTTTTATCCATCAATAGTAGCTTACCACTTATGATTTGTTGTGAAATTAATGTGAAAATGTTGTGGACTTAGCATTTTTTTAATTTGATCTATAAGAAATTGAGTTCTCAACAATTGTGAAAATATCATGATAACAACAAGTGTTACAACATTTTCACAAACATTTATTTTTAGATGTGGTTGATCTAGTCTCATATTTTATTATTTTATTTCGACTTATAAAAAATTGACACCTCAATAATTGTGTATTATGAAATTTGTTATGTCAGTATAGCAATATATAAACCAGCTCATATAAATATTAAAAAAAAAAAAGAGTACACACTGATGACTGGAAAAAAGAAAAGAAAGAAAAAAAAGAAAGAACTAATGAAGTGATGAACAGTATATATTGAATAAATCAAAAAGTAATGTAGCTACTACAGTGGCTTTTACACATTCACTAATTCACACAACAAGTGTTACAAAATTTTCAAAAAATATTTATTTTCAAATGTGATTGGTCACAATCATATATTTTATTATTTTATTTCGACTTATAAGAAATTGACACCTCAATAATTGTGAAAATATTGTGAAATTTGTTATGTCAGTATAACAATGCCTTTATTTTTAGTTGTGGTTAGTTCTGGTATGATATTTTATTTTAATCTATAAGGAATTAACATTTTAACAATTGTGAAAATATTGTGATAATTTATTGTGTTAACTAACAGCTATATATATATATATATAAAGAGTTTTTTTTTTTTTTTTTGGTGAGTAAATATATTTTAAAAAAATAAAGTGGTACTCGAGCATGGTAAGCTCGAGTACTATGCAACAAAATACTCGAGTATACCAGGATTGAGTACCTTTTATAAAAAAAATACAGAAATTTTTTTTCTATAGTACTCGAGTTTATGAAACTCGAGTACTGTGTAAATGTTTTTTTTTTTTTTTTTTTTTTTGCTTAAGGATAATTGAAAATAAACATAAAGATAAAAATAAGTAGCTTTTCTATGTTTTTATTTATTTAAATAGAAGCATTGTAAGATATAGAGATTTTAATTTCGAAATATGAATTTAATTTCTACATTTATTAAAATTGTTCATTGTTTTCTTATAAAAATTGTTCACTATTTTCTGTATAAACTATTTCTATGATTTTACATAAAATTATTTTCTTTTCAGCATTATTTAAGAAATTGTTCGCTCTCTTATTTGCATAAATTATTTTTTATTCACTATTTAAAAAATTGTTCACTGTTTCTCATAAAACACCTAGTGAAATCGTGTTTTCTAAATTTAAACGTTAAATCTGAATGCTTTTTCATGTTTGAATTTCACAATAATTGAATATATTTTTTTGCATTGATAAAATCTGTTTCTACATTTATGTAATTTTCTCTTTGCACATCATATTTACTGTATATTCAAATCTGCTTATTGCATTCATAAAATCTGTTTTTTATATTAATTAAAACTGTTCACTGTTTTGTCATGAATGTAGAAATTCGAGAAAAATCAATGGAAAATCAATGAACATAGCAAATAATGAATGTGTACATAAGATGTACAGATGATCTAGACTTGTTGAGAAATTTGATTTCTCTGAAAGTACAAAATAATGAAAATTCAAAGGAAAAGTATGTACATTAGATGTATAGATCGTATGAATTTGTTTAAAAATTTGAATTCATTGAATGTACAAAACTGTGAAAACTCAAGGAAAAATTGTATACATTAGAGGTACAGATAGTACGAATATGTTGAAAAATTTGAATTCGTTGAGTGTGTAAAATCGTGAAAATTCAAATGAAAATTAAAGAGCATACCAAATTGAGTAAACTTAATAGAAAATTAATTACATTAGATGTACAAATCATCTATTTTTATGACAAAACAGTGAAAAATTTTAATTAATGCAAAAAACAGATTTTATGAATGCAATAAGTAGATTCAGTAA